>NW_012267224.1:25342305-25415315 GCF_000151885.1 Dipodomys ordii
CCTAGCCTTGAGCTGAAGAGCTAAGGGACAGTGCCCCACAATGGACAAAAAAAAAAAGAAAAGAAAAAGAAAAAAATAATATAAAACCACTCCAAAATGCAAAACCAGTTTCTAGAAATTCTAAACATAAACTGGTGCTTGTTTTGTATTGCTCTAGGGGAGGTCTTACAGTTTTAGAGAATTGTAACCAAAACTTGACTAGCAACCCAAACCAGATATTAATTTGCCCATAGGTAAGTCTCTAAGGATTGAAATGGTGCTTTGCAACCTTAGCTGGCTTGCTGTGGTCTGTCCCCTATACCTCTCCAAACATCCCTCAGGTGATTGAGTTAAACCTTTCCATTGATTCCTTACTATTTTTAATTTCTTACATCGTGAGGATATCTCTTGGTAACAGAACCCAGAATAAATGTCCCCAACTCTTCTGTCATGGGGTTCCCATGCACTAACCCCTCCCCACATCATGTACATGTTTAATTCAACACCCTAATCTAAGATCTGGCTTAGATTCAAGATCATTGTTGTTAGTATTGGGTTTTAAGCCTTGTTTATTTTCAGAGTGATCCATGGACACACAATGTATGTCAATAAAAGCAACGCTGGCACTGTAGCTCTTTTGAGAAAAATGGGTGGGAGGGGTATTTTTAAGCCATTCCCACTAGAGGGCACCAGACCCTGCACTTACATCCTAGGTCGCCTCTCTAGCCACCTGCTTTGTGCACTTCCATACTGTCTACACTCCCAACTGGAGGATTCCATGAAGGTTTCCAGCATGCACAAGATCCAGACAAAACTTGGTCTTCTTCGGAAGACCAATGTTTCTGAGGGGCTTTGAGCCTTAAGACTCTGTCTTCCTTAGTAGTGTTAGGCCCTGATTCAAATACTAGTTCTAACATTTCAACAAACTGAGGGATCTGGACACAAACACACCCAATCACTGAGACTCCTGTGGGAGGGATGGATGTGCTCATAACCAATGTGTTACATGCCTGTTGTTTTTCAGGCCATTACTGTACACTACAAACCTATTCTCTCATGCTTCTTTCATAGGTTAGGAAACACTGACGTCCAGACTTACCCAAGTTGGAAGCTTCTCTTGGTTTTGAAACCTACATAGCCAACTCCTTGGGCAGGAATTTTTATGGACCATTAATGATCACCTTATTCTGAGGATGGCACTCTTCTTTCTGAGCCACCCTTGAAGAAACTGTAGGAATTGGTTTCTCTCTCAATCCTGTCAATTCCCTCTCGACCACATGAGGCATACAACTCTGGGGCATCTAGTGAAGGAATGTCAGAACTGAGAGGCCCGGTGTTTCAGCTAGGTGATAGGGACAGTGTTAAGACACAGGAGCTTGTCAGGATGAATGCTGTCAGGGAGGAGGGAAAACTCTTTGGGAATCTTCCTAAATGTCATTGAGTTCAAATTAGAGAGGAGGTAAAGTGGGAATTGGTAAAACAGAACTCACTCACTTGGACTCCAGACCAGGGTGAGAGGGCTGTTGGTATTTCATGATCTTGGTTTTCCCTATGCTTCGATAAAACTATGAAGTGGATATATTTCTTGTGTCACTTGATCATGATCACGACATGACCTTGTCTGAAGCCTGTGATTATGTCAAACATGGCCTACCTGTAAGTTCCAGGCCAGCTCCTGACATAGCAATCTGAGTAAGCGATCTCAGCCAGCTCCTTGCTGTCATGGATATTTTTTTCCTTTTTCTCATCTCTCTTCAGCCTTGTTTCATGCCTGGGAGATGATACTGTGGCCAGGAGTTTGTAATTGTTTGAGCAACTAGCTATTACATGCTTTCCACCATGTTGCATTAGTGTTTCTCCCTCAAGGACTTGAGGAGCAGGGGCATTCAAATGCCATTCACTGACTGGCATGTAGCCAACATTATGTCCACCTCCAACACCATCCATCAAGGTAGTCACAGGCAGGCCTTAAACTTGTGTCCTATTACTCCTGATCCTTTGCTTTCCACACAACATGATGGCAGCATCCGATGACCAACCCACACCAGCACCTGGACTTGGAATCCCAAGTCAAAGTTTTGTCCACAAAACTATGGAAGGTGTCTAAAATTTTCCTACCACGGACCAAGGCCAGGGCAACAGAATCTGTAGGTTGCTCTTCAGCTGGGAGTGCTTGTAAGGGCTGACCCAGGTTTTAGACAACCCTTCAGGACAAAGGTACAGAGGGATTGTAAGGAGGTAGGTAATGGATGGTGTTGTAGGTATTATAGCTATTAAAAGGAGATGGAGGATTACAAGCTAAGGTAATGAGCTTCCTCTTACCCTTGAATCCATTTACCTTTATTCTCTCACCTGAGAGCAGGTTCTACAGCTCAGTTTCTATTTTAGAGACCATTATAGGATCCTCCGATGCTGTATCACTTTAAGTGCAAGTCAACATGTTAACATCTGGAGGATTTTCCATCCTCCCTAGAGCCCACACCCTACTTCTGCTGAGGCCATCTATGTCTGTGGTGGTATAGACAGAATACTTACATTAGCAATTCATGCTTGTGTTGTTGTTTTCTTGGGATCTGGGTTAGAAGATAGAAAGAAATGCAGAAGTGATTTGTGTGCATGCATGTGTGTGTGTGTGTGTGTGTGTGTGTGTTGTGGGGGGGTGATGTGCACGCATGTGCACACATACACGCTCTAGTTTTAGGGCTTGAGCTCAGGGCCTGGACACTATTCTGAGATTCTTTTGCTCTACCAGTTGAGCCACAGCTTCATTTCCAGCTTTTTGGCAGTTCATTGGAGATAAGCCAGGCCCAAAGAAACATAGGTCCCATGGTTTCCCTTATTTGCAATATCTAGTATATCTATGAGTCAAGCGGAAAAGGTCAGATAATGTGATGTCAGGAAAATGAACCCTTAGATATGTATCTTAATGTTTTTTTCTTTCATGCATGTGTTTCTAATGCATTTATAAGATTATCTCTTTGTTGCTTTGTATGTCCCTCCCCCACAGTATAACCCCTGCTTTCACTATATTTGATGTCAGTATAACTTGAGGAGGAGAGGGGGGAAAACCAGTTGTTTAAAGATACAGGTGGACCTGTTGCAACAATGAGAAGTACAAGTTGTCATGTCCAAAACGAGCTTTACAACATCGGTGCGGGGGGGGGGGAAGGGGGGAAGGAGAAAGATTGGGATGGGGGGGGGAGGGGGGAGGCTGGGAAGGGATGTGAAGGGTAAACAAAAGGAGGAGGCTGCAATGCTTGGTAAGAAATGTACGCATTATCCTGCCCATGTAATTGTAACCCCTCTGTACAGTAGCTTCACAAATAAAATAAAGAAAGAAAAAAGAATCTCACGAACTTTCCTGCTCGGGCTGGCTTTGAACCAGGATCCTCAAATCTCAACTTCCTGAGTAGCTAGGATTATAGGCACTGAACCACCATTACCTGTCTTTCTCTTTGAGGAGTATCCTAAGAGTTTTTAATTTATTCTATGGCAACTAATAGTCTCTTCATCACATAGGTTTTATAATTCACTTAAAAATTAATTTAGCTGCTATAGTGGCTTCTGCCTGTAATCACAGCTAATCAGAAGGTAGAAATAGGAGGATCAAGGTTAATCCCTATCTGCAAAACTAAATCAATACCAATACCACCAAAACACACATACACACACATTCACATGCACATAAACACAAAAATCTTTCTAATCTCCTTGAAGTGGAAAAATGCCAATTCTCAACCTTAAAATAAATGTACTTTAAAGTAGCTAGCTTGCTGCAGAAACTATCAAACCCCCTCAAATTCTTTTCATGTTTATTATAGTGCAGAAGCTCTCCACCCCACCCTCAAAGTCTTGTTTCTTTTTAGTTAGCTCAGCACACAGAGCTCTCTGTGTAGTCCACTAATAGAGATCTGAAATATAGCTGAGTTGGTTCACAGGAAGAGAACTCGGTTAAGTATATAGAAATTGTGACTTTAACCATCCATCAAGCATTTTACGTCCAGCCAAGTCAAATCTGGGTCATGTATTTCATTTCTAAGACCTCTACTATCACAAGGAGGTAAAAGAACAAAATAGGATTGCCACAGCCTTTTCACTGAAGAGCTTTTGTGGAATTTCACATCCCCTCACATCCAAACTGCACCCTCTCTTGGGAGACAAAAACAGTGAAGGATGTACATGCATAATTTATAGCTCAAACAGGATACCCCAAGGTTAATAAAATTTTATTATAATCACATGGAAAATGAACACAAAAAATTAGGAATCTAATTTTCGTTGAGAGACACAACGAAAATTAGTTTGTAAGCTACTCATGTTTGGTTCAAAGCAATTTAAGTCAGAAAATAACAACCCAGGTTAACCAATGAAAACCAATAGTCACTAAGCCTTCTTAGGGTAGATCGAAAGAGTCTGTTTTTAGCCTTGGGTCAATATTCAAATTTTTCTTTCAAGGAAAAGGAAACTCAGCAAATGTTTTTATACTCTCAGATAAATATGACAGTAAAAATGAGAGGTATAATCTGTTTGAAAGTGTATATATCAATGAGAAGAGAGAGAAGGCAATTTGGAGGGGGGAAAAAGAGCACTTCTCATTCTTTATAAATTGATCACTTGAGGCTGGGAATGTGGCTTAGTGGTAGAGTGCTTGTGAAGCATGCATGAAGCCCTGGGTTCAATTTCTCAGTACCACTTAAAACAGAAAAAGCCAGAAGTGGCACTATGGTGCTGTGGCTCAAGTGGCAGAGTGATAGCTTTGAGCAAAAAGAATTCAGGGACAGTGCCAAGGCCCTAAGTTCAAGCTCCAGGACTGGCAAAAAAAAAGAACGAAAGAAAAGAGAAATTGATATTTGGTGGCTTGGAAGTGACATAAGTCCTTTCCTCTAATCCTCATTTGGCAGATAGAGGAAAAAGGCTAACAAAAGTACAACTGACACCCAAGATGGTCTTCTCTTTGTTTTTCCCAGCCTGGCAGACAGATAACCTACCCAAGAGAGAGCTTCTGTTGCTCCTCAGTCAGTTTCAACTGCATGGCTCCTAGCAGAGATGACAGAAACCAAAAGACTCGGCATTTAACAGTCCCACTTCTGGCCAGTGGCACTGCATTTCCATCATGGAGCCCAGGCATGTATTCAGATGATCACCACCAGTCTACGCACAGGACAATGGAAGTGACAGGCTGGGAAAAGTCCTGCCTGCAACAACTGTAGGTTGCACACTGAAAACTCAGGGGGAGAGACCTAACCTGCCACCTTCTGGGCAGGGCAAAGGTATATTCTAGAAGCTGTGGTCTCTCTCCATAGCTCCAACAAGTCAAGGAACCCAGGACCAGGATGACATTTCTACTCCTTTCTTAAAACCAGTTGCTAATGTGACCATAGGGGCTGTACGCCACTTCCTTCTTTTAGGAACGGAGCTTTCAGCTGCACACTCGGAGCTCCTGCCTGTAATCCTATCGGCTCAGGAGGATGAGATCTGATGATTGTGGTTTGATAGCTCCAATTAACCACCAAAAAGCTGCAAGTGAAGGTGAGGTTCAAGTGGTAGAGTGCTAGCTTTGAGAGAAAAAAAAAAAAGCTAAGGGACAAGCACCCAGTCCCTGAGCTCAAGCCTCTGTACACACACACATACACACACACACACACACACACACACACACACACACACACACACCTTTCATTTGTGACCAGGGAATTCCACAGAAAGAATTCATTATTATGTCTAAAAGCTATGCCCTAAATTTCCTTTTTCACTTATTTTTCTTAGTGTGCTACTTCCTAATATTTTTTAATGATTTTTCATGTCCCACCCCCACTAAAAAATGCATTATCTCAAGAATATTGATTTTTATCATCCTTGACAATAGCATTTCCTTCTCATATCACAACAATCAAAATTTTTACATTTCGACTACTTCCAAGTCAAGTTTAGAATAAGTGGTTGGAAAGGAAACTTTCATGAGATTGACATTATTGCTTAAAGTGCTTGAATTGGTTGATTACATGGGAAAAACAGAAAGAAACCTAAGACGCATGTAATTTTAAATAAAAGCTAGGAGTCTTTTTTTTTTCTTTTTCTTTTTTTTTTTTAGCAACAAAAATCAAGTGAATGCCACACACATACTATTTTGGTTACACGGAAATGGGAGCCAAAAATAAATTAATGTAATACTAGAAAACAGAAAATTTAATTAGACAGAAAAATAGGAACTAATTGTGCCTGACCCATACCATCTGCATGAGTTAATCACAATAGTGCTGATAAATGCCTTGATCAGATGACAGCAAACCAGGAGGAAACATGTAGTGCACAATATTTTAATACACATGAATATACAAAGTTGATCAAAATGTAATGTTTAAAGATAAAATCCATCTGTAATAAAGCTACATTCCAATATCTAAAATAAGCCCTATGCGCCAATTAGAACATAGTTCTCTGTTAGGCATGCCCATGAAATTAAGGGTAACCATGAAAATAACCGCATAGGAACCATTTCTGTCATTTTTCCCCCCATTTCATCAGAAATCCAAAATATACTCAGGCCATTAAACCAAACATGATTGGCTTTCTCTTCAAATCAATACCCCATGTACTGTTTGTTCCTTGCTCTCTGCATACCAGTCCACTTCATGTTGCTTTGGAAGAAAAAAAAAAATCCATCAAAGTAACAGGACTAGATGTCAGCACTTTACAAAATCCACTTTCAAACAAACAATTTCTTTTTTTCACATACTGTATCAAAACCTAGATGCTAAACTAGCAAGTGACAGATAAAGCAAATATTTCTTCTTTTTTAGGGTGTAAAACATTGTAACTTATTTTTAAACCCCCATCCTCCTGGAATAAGCCCCCATTAAAAACCCCAGGCATCTAGGGAATATTGCTGAGCCTTTGTGCTGTTATCATGATCTTGGAATGGTCCCTCACACCCCATACCATTCTCTGCTTTATGCTAGGAATGAGGGATGGAAAAGTAGGAACGTGTTTACATAATATTGTCTTTACATAAAGAAAAATGAGGGGAGGGTAGCTGCCAAGGGTTTGTTTTGTTTCTCGAAGAGGAAAAGGTAAGGAAATACCAGATAGCTCTTAATTAAAGGGAAAAAAATGATGCGAGTACTGATTGAGAGATATGACATCTCCACTCTTCTTGTATCTCTTGAATGCCTATTATATTCTCCATATTCATAGTCTCTTCTTTTTCCAAAAATATATTCATGAATACTGAATTTTAACTGACTTTCTATTAAAAGCAATTAGTTCAGTTCAATCACTGGGGGAAAATTCTTTACACATTCCAAAGGAAAAAAATATATTGAACCTATGGCATTATTTAAATATTACTTCTACAGACTTCCAATTGAAACATTTTTGTGTAATAAATTAGCTTCATGAATTGTTGGAAAAAAGTTTTTCCAAAGTTACTTTTAATAGTTTTCCTATGATTCAACTCCAATATATTTGAGATCAACCATCTTTTTCATAAGTTTTGTAATCTATAGTCAAACTTATGCAGTATGTATAGCATAAACATTTCTCTGTTTCAATTACCTTCAAGTGGAAAGTGCTTTTCCTGAAAGAATAAAGACTCACCTCCCAGGTAAGTGATTACTGTGTATGTTTTATGGAGGGAAAAAGACAAATATTCATAAATATGAATTTGCCTGTAATCAAGGCAAAGTACACTTTTGTTACTTGTATAAAACAATAACATGATCACCCTGTTTGTCTTCTCCAGTGAAGAGTAAAAGATTTAACTTCAAGCATGAACAAATGAAGTGTTGGCATGCTTAAGTTCAAAGCAATTAACAGTTCAGGATATTTCAAAAGTAAGAAATCCAGTTTCCATCACAATAAAGTGCTATCCTCTTCATTGTTGTAAAATGGCCACTAACATCTTCAATCCGTGTTTTAGTTCACATTATGCCAAGAGTTCGCATGTTCGCTCGCTCGCTGCTATACTAGGTAACAAAATAATATGTTCACAGTATATTACAGAATATGGAAGCCAACTCACTTCCTGAAGAGAGCCAAGATTTATGACTCATTTGTAGGAAACCAAAAAGCAGCTCTATGGCAAAACACCAAATCGACCCTTTGAATAAAAGGTACCGGTAATCAAAGCTCTAATAAATACATACATAACAAAAGTGAACAAAAAATTAACTATAGTGAGATGAGGTTCTTCCAAACAACGGTCTTGTCAAGCATTCTAGGAATCTGAGCCAGAGAAACAGCCGCCATGTTGCCCATTCTTCCACGTACCCACTAACACTTCCTGTGACCCAACCCACACCCAGCTAATGGACTCCAGCAATCCCTCTCCTGAGGGATTTTTTTTTTTTTTGCTTTTTTTTTTCTCTTTTGCTCTGGGTCTTGCCAGAGCTTCAGTATACACACTGAAAACATGTTTTAGGAATGCAGCTGTACCATGTGGTTGATGGTTGGGGATACGCTTGGTGTGGAAGGATGTCGGTGCTGACTGGCTAAGAGATGTGCCAGATGCAGTCCCGTGGTGTTCCAGCCCCACCACCACAGACTGTGAAACATGATCAGCAGGATTTGAAAGATAGCTTGAAAAGCTTAGCAGTGCCAGATACAGGACAAACATAACTCACAGGACCTCACAGAAGAAAAGTGTCACTGAAAATTAACAGCATCAAGTTATTTTCCTGAAACTTCAGTTTTGGTAGAAAGATAAGAAAAGTAACTTTTCACTGTCCATAAAAATCTTCTTCCTCTTGGCTCTGCCTGCCCTGAGCTCCAGAATTCTTATTAGCCCCTGGGATTCTAATGGAGAGGTAAACACACCTGATGCAGATGCTCGATGCTAGGCATCACTAACAGCTTCTCTTCACCCTGTTCCTTGTGAAGGATGTTTTAGAGGATGTTCTCCGTTACCCACTCTTAAACATTTTCACTTGCATACACTTAAAGCTTAGAGTTGTAGCCCTAAAAGGTGACCATCTACCCAATTCCTCCATTCTTCTGTCAGAAAAAAAGGCAGATGAGATTTTAAAAAATATGGGTAGCAATGCTTCCAGGGACAAGATAAAGGAATGTATTCTAAGGAAACCCCCAGAAGTCATTTAGGAAGTTTAGCCAATACTCAAAATGGACTGGAACATTCATAGAAAATGTCATTCTAATTCAGACGTAACAAAAATGGCAGAGCATTTAACCAAATCCTAAAATTAGCAACTGTGACTCATAGAAATCTTACTACAATCTGGTTGCAGTTAACCCTACCTCAGACCAAAAGACAACCAAGAGTAATGCTGCATGTGAAACAATGAAGGGAGAAAGTTTAACAGGGCCAGACCGTTGAGACTCAGAGTGACAGCATTAGCGGGCCACTAAGAAGAAGGAGGTCGGCAGAGAAACAGGGTAATAGTGCTTTGAACATCTTCCCCCATGTGATTTAGTCCCACAATTCTTTAAGTTATTCTCTTGACTGGTAGAATAAAATATATCCAGATTCTGAATTTTTTGATATATCTGACGTCAGGCCATAAAATTCTTCAATAGCTTGAGCATCTATTTTCTGCAACACACAAAAAATGAAACAGTGCAATTATTTGCTGGGAAAAGAAAAACTAATAAAAATAACTTACTAGTTGTTATACAAATTACAATTAGGAATTTTTATGAACATCGAGTGTGTGTGTGTGTGTGTGTGTGTGTGTGTGTGTGTCTGGGGATTGAACACAGGGCCTCATGCATGGCTAAGCTATATACCAGCCTCACAAGTAGGAACTTGGGATTGCAAATAGTTAACTCCATAGACTTTAACAGAACATCATTACACAAATTTCAAGTCACTAGGGAAGAAAGACCATCCTTTCATTCATCAACAACAATACGCAGGTGCTATTTGAAGAAGCTATTTGAAGGTATTCTGTCTTTCAAGTGATAAACTGGAGGGTCTGGGAATAATTTTACTTGTGTTATTCTACTCCATTTTAGTTACTAAGTTAAAAACAGATCAAGTGGGAGCCAGTGGCTCATGCCTGTAATCCTAACTATTCAGGAGGCTGAGACCTGAGAATTGTGGTTCAAAAGCCAGCTTGGACAGGAAAGTCCGTGAGACTCTTATCTCCAATAAACCACCAGAAAACTGGAAGTGACGCTGTGGCTCAAATGGTAGAGCTATATAGCCTTAAGCTGAAAAGCTGAGGGACAACTCCCAGGCCCAGAGTTCAAGCCCCATGACCAGAAGGAAAAAACAAACAAACAGATATGTCTTTAAATGTATGTAACTTGGTGTAAAGGTTTCCAGGCCCGAGAGATAAAAATAAACAAATAATTTTCAATTATAATCAATACAAGGAAATTTTGCTATAGTAAGTGAATATGATTTGCTCCCTATCAGAGAGGGCTGCAGTCACTGTAGTAATAGTACCTCGCTTTAAATAACCATGTCACTCAGGGCAGACTAGAGTTTCAGATGTGCCATGACTGTTGCTGGCCGGTAACAAGAGCACAGTAGTAACAAGTCTACATTCACATTCCTCCCTGTGGAGCAGGAGGATCAGGAGGATGTAGTTTTGATAGAAATGTAAGATGTTTTCAATTCAGACTATGGGGAAATAGGTTTAGATCAGAAAAATATCTGAAGTAGATATTGTCCCAAATCCTATATATACCTTATGCCTACTGGAAAATAATCTGCATACCAACCTCTACAATGTCATCATCAAACAAAAGCCAGAAGCCATGGCTTTTCACAATAGTGATGTAATGCCCTCGATTTGGACCACTGGAAAAGAACAAAGGAAAGAAAGTGACCAGGTAGACATTTACTTTATAAAACTCTACTCAGCCCTTTATTAGCAGAGATTTCCACAACGAGAGAAAACTACTGTCATAAGGCAAAGCCTAGCACAGTGACACATGCCTGTAGATTCATCTACTCAGGAGGCTGAGGCAAAAGAACCCCTTGAACCCTCGAGTTCAAGGCCAGCCTGGGCCACATAGTGATATCTCATTTCAAAACTAACTAAATAATACATAAATAAGAACTTGGTACAGCTCCTGTCTATTTCCACAATTCATGGCAGATCACATGGGTGTCAGCAATAGCCACAGGGGACTATAAAATATACAAAAGGGCTGTCTTCCAAACATTTAAGAGCTGAACAGAGAAAACAGACATTCAAATTTAGCAAATATTAACAAAGAATTACTGTGTACCTACTATGTGTCAAAAACAACTGAACTAACAAGTCTTGGGACTTGGTGGTATGGGTCAAATATGTCTCCCAGAATTCATGTGTTAGAAAATCCCCAGTTCAACAAGAGTTTAGATGTTGGAGTAGGATCTTTGCTTTGTTTCATTTTGTTTTTGAGACAGGGTCTTGCTCTTTAACTCAGACTAGCCTCAAATCCATAATTCTCCTCCTTCAGCCTCTCAAGTGCTAGAGTTACAGGCCTGGGTCACCAGAACATAGATTATCAGATGTGAGACTGCATTTTCACGACACCAGTGTGTAATGAAAAATAAATCAGCCAATTTCCTGCATAGTTAAGGTACCATCTTGGTATCCGAGCATTTATAGCATCTGACAGAGGTAGATGGAAAAGAAAAGATATTCGGTCTATGGCCCCCAAGCAAGAACCCCTGCAGACAGGTGGAAATCGGCCCCATCCCAAGAAAAAGCACACACCCATTCACCCATCCCAACCAAGCAAAGGAGCAAGCAGGGGGACTTTCAACAAATTTTCTGTCAATAGATGGAATAAAAAATGTTTGCTCAAGGGACTTGCAACTAAAACACTGCTTATTCATATCTAGAACATGTCTCTTTCTTTCTTTCTTCCCCCGATTGTATACTTACTGCTAAAAGTGCAAAAAGAATATGTTTAAGAATAGACTTCTGGGGGGTGGGAAGGTGGCTCAGTGGTAGAGTGCTTCCCTTGAGCTGAAGAGGTGGGGACAGTGCCCAGGCCAAGTTCAGGCCCCATGACCAAAAAAAAAAAAGACTTGTGTGTGTGTGTGTGTGTGTGTTGGTCCTCGACCTTGAATTCAGGGCCTGGATGCTGTCCTTGACTTCTTTTTACTAAATGCTAGCTCTCTAGCACGAGAGCCACAGAACTATTTCCGGTTTGGGGGAGGTAGTTTATTGGAGACAAGAGGCTCATGTATTTTCCTGCCTAAGCTGGCTTTGAACCATGATTCTCAGATCTCAGCCCTCTGAGTAGCTAGGATTACAGATGCAAGTCACTAGTGCCCAGCTTTAGATCTGATTTTTTAATCACCTAAAGTGCCACAAAATTAGTAAAATCTGATTTACTGCTTTCAGATTTTATTCACCCATAATAAAATACATTAGGTATCATGCTATATATTTAATTTTGGATGTTTGAAAATGGAAATCACAACAATGAAAGCATAAGCATTTATTTTATTTATGGGTTTTGCTGTTTTGTTGTTAGTGGTACTGGAGCTTGGACCCAGGGCTTTGCACTTGCTGGGCAGGCTCTCTACTGCTTGAGCCCTGCAGCCAACATTATTTAAAACTCATGATAAGAACCATATCTAGCCAAAGGAAACTCATTAAATTACTTCCCACGACATTTGCATAGTTGTTATTGTAATATTATTGTATGAAAGTCTGTAGCTATGTTTATTTACATACAGTCATTACCACATAATGACATTTTAGCCCATAACAGATACAGACATAACAGTTCTGGCATAAAATTATACTGCCTATGCTATGGTTTAGATATAAAATGTGCTCCAAAACTCCTGGGGGTGGGGAGGCCTTCCTCCTATAAGCTGGCTTTGTCAGGTATTTTATAACCATGTTGAAAGCTGACGTCACAGTCTAACTTGCATACTTGTCTCATGTATCTATTTCGTTCACATCATGATGAAATTGCATACTACCACATTTCCATTGTTGAGCACCTGAATCTTTTTTTATAATTTTTTTTCCAGTCCTGGGTTTTGAACTCAGGGCCTGGGCACTGTCCTTGAGCTTCTTTTGTTCAAGGCTAGCACTCTACCACTTGAGCCACAGCGCCACTTCTGGCTTTTTCTGTTTATGTGGTACTGAGAAATCGAACCCAGGGCTTCATGCATGCTAGGCAAGTGCTCTACCACTAAGCCACATTCCCAGCCCAACATATCTGTATCTTTTGAAGAGATAAATAAAAGTTTGCATTGAGTTTCACAACCCAGTAAGGTGTAACTAGGTCTATTTCATCAGATAAACAACCAGTACACTCATCATGTGTACCTGCCTCCTGGCCCACCTTTACCTGCCACAGTGAACAACCACAGCGACCAGGTCATACATGCGGTCCAGGTTCACGGCATCACTGGAGGTATTGAAGAGCCGGAGCTCCAGAGGGAAGACCACCCGGTAAGACAGCTTGGTATACCTGTGGAGCTGTTCCATGTACTTGAACCGCTTTAGGTGGAGGGCTAAAATCATGGGCAGCTTTTTTACCCTCATCCTAAGAAACCATAAAACAGAAATCAGTTGTAGCAAATGCCTATTAGGAGAAGAGAATATACTATCACCTGCACACCCAAGAATAGAAGCATGGCGGGGGTGTGGGGAGGGGTCTGGCAAATAACCAAAACAGTTTACAAAAAGAAAAGTATGCTCATTTTTAGACTAACTTATTCTATATCCTTGGCTAACTGGAGTGTGCCAGTGAAGAAAGAACAACAGTGTATCTGTTTGATTGAAGAAGATGCTGCAGAATTGATGTACCATTCAAACACCAGGTGCAATTGCTGACACTGCCTTCTGCCTCCCAGAGTGGAAAACAGCTGGACAATCCACTTCGTGAAGTGGACAGGAAGACTCAGAGGTTTCGAGATTGGGGAGGTGGGAAGAGAATAAAGGAAAGTGTACAGACAGAACTGGAAACTTCCAAGACCAGTTCAAGGATGCCTGTGGCCCACATACCTGGGCATCCAACACTAAGCAATCATGGACAACTCCGTTGCCTTCCATGTCTCTCACTTTCCTCATTTATAAGTCACAGGGGCTGCCTTAGGGCTATGTTTCCCAAACTGGCCCAGGAGCACTGTGAAAGTTACCAGACATAGAGTTCCTATGGCCAAGTTTGGACAAGACCACTATTTTAAAGCCCTCCATGTGCAATAAGTTCTGAAGGGTTTGAGAAATCTTTCACTAAAGGATGGATGGTTTATTGGAAGTAGCACATACCCATCTCATACAAACATATAGCTTTATTTTCATTGGATGACCACTGGTATTCCTTAGTTAACTATCAAAATAGTAACAGGGAATGTACGAAGCACTGCCAGGAGAAGGGTTTCTAGTTCCCACCATTACCCTGTGCTATGTACACCCTGAATTAGGGTACATGGTGCTCTGCCTGTGCACACCTTCAATGCATAATGGTTGGAAAAGATACACTTTTTGGGGGGGCCAGTCCTGGGGCTTGAACTCAGGGTCCGGGCACTGTTCCTGAGCTTCTTTTTGCTCAAGGCTAGCACTCTACCACTTGAGCCACAGTACCACTTCCAGCCTTTTTCTGTTTGTGTAATACTGAGGAATGGAACCCAGGACTTTATGCATGCTAGGCAAGCACTCTACCACTAAGTCACATTCCCAGCCCAGAAAAGATAATTTTTAAGTGAATATTCATCTTGCTGGACACTGCTAGAACATGCTTGTAATTCTAGGTACCCTGAGGCAGAGATGAAAAGGATCCTGGTTCAAAGCCAGCTTTGGGCAAAAAGTTTAAGAGACTCCATCTCATCAGAAAAAATTTGGGTGGAGTGGCATGCACCTGCCACCCCATATGGTAAGAAGCATAAATGGCAGGATCAAGGACCAGCCTAGCTTGGACAAAAAACAAGATCCTAATCTAAAGCATTACCAGAGCAAAAAGCCTTGATGGCTTGGCTTCAGTTATGGTAGAGAACTAGAAAAGCACAATCAAACCATGGTACTGCCAAAAAAAAAAAATGATAACCATAAAATACTGCTTTCCATTAGTGGGTTTCCTTCATATATATTCAAAGTAAAATGACAGGAAGTGACACCTTATTAGTGGATGGGTATGTGTGTGTACTTGAACTCAAGGCCTTGTGTCCTTGCTTGGCTTTTTCTGCTTAAGGCTGACATTCTACCACCACTTGACCTACAGCTCTACTTCTGGAATTCCGGTGGCTAGCTGGAGATAAGAGTCTCACAGGATTTTCTACCTGGATTAGCTTTATACTGTGAATCTCAGCTCTCAGCTTTCTGAGTAGCTGGGATGACAGCAGGGAGCTACTAGAACCTGGCATAACTGATAGATTTTCAAAAATCTCTTTCTGTAAGAAATGTCCATGCCTAAAAAAATCCTGGTATCTACTCTTTGTTTTGTTCTGTGACAAATTCTCGACATAATTCATCTTGGATTCCCAAGAGGATACCAATTATAGCTGATACCCAATTGTTTACCCAGTACAGTATTTGTCATGGAACACTGCCCCACGTTTGTTGAATGAATGAGTGCAGGAAGGGCAAACAGACAAAGGGTCTTCGGTTAGCATTCTTTTCCAGGTATCACTGGTAAGGAAGGTTACTAATGCCCAAAGCTGCATAAACATGAGACTCAAAACCATGCCTGTTGCAACCTCAACTGATTCCTTCTGGGGACACAGAGCCCACCCTTAACTTACCTTTTCTGGGCCTCCTGCTTGCTGCAGCATGTCTCACAATAATACTTTTGTTCGCTACACAGTGTTTCTGTGTTGCTGAAGTCTCTGTAGAGAAAAATGGTTTCATCTTTTAAAATATCCACACATACTTGGCGTACCACATTTTAAACCCCTCTGTTACCTACAGGGTAATCATTAAATGAGGAAAACAGTACTCAGAAACAATCCTTCTTAAGATTAGGGAAGATTACAACAGCAGAGCATGTCTACTGCATTGGGTCAAGACCTCACCACAAAAGCTTTCAAATATAGCTTCATGAAAGCCAAGCTGGTAGGTCATACTAGTAATACCAGCTCTTGGGAGCCTGAAATAGGAGCATCATGTGTTTGAAACCATCTTGGGCTACATGATAAGACTGTGTCTCAAAACAAAACATCTTTAAGTGGATCAACAGGTTTCCAACAGATTCAGAAAAAGACTCAGAATTAAGGAAGCAAAAAAAACCCTATAAATTGGAAATAAAAAATATTATAAAAGAAAAAAATGTTCCCTAGAGTAAAAGCTGACGTGTAAATCAGGCCCCAAAAGGCATTCATGAGTCCAAGTGCTGGTGGCTCACACCTGCAATCCTAGTCAGCTTGGGCAGGAAAGTCTGTGAGACTCTTATCTCTAACCACCAAAAAGCCAGAAGTAGAGCTGTGGCTCAAGTAGTAGAGTGCTTGCCTTGAGCAAAGGAGCTCAGGGAAAGTGCCCAGGATCTGCTTTCAAGCCCCAGGACTGGCACAGCCACAATAACAAACTCAGCATTCATACAAAATGCAAGGTAATATCACTGTGTGGTTCATGAAAAATGGTATGTCTCAGAAGGCTCATGTTTTCAAGACCGCAAGAGGAAAGACAGTGAACTCTGAAGCACACACAACTGCCCTTGTGTTGAACTAAGAAAACCCCAAGTTATTAGGAGGTGGCTACCTCCCACCCACCCCTACTCCCACCTCCCTTGAGGATGAGAACTTTGGCCTGTCTTCTTTTAAGAAAGAAGGTCATTATGCTTGTCCTGAGTATAGTCATAAGGTTTTATTCTGCTACTTGTGATTTTCTTTTCTTTCTTCTTTTTTTTTAATCTCAGAGTCTTTCATTCTCTTCTGATTCTGCTTAACAAGTCTGTGGTCTTCAAAAGGCAGAGAAAGGATGTAATAATACCCTGCAGTTCTGAAGATGCTGTGACATTTTCTTATTCCCCATGTCCTCGCCGCAGCACAGCGGATTGTATGAGATAGAAAATGGTATTGAAATGGTGATAATGAATGTACCACTTACACAGAGCATATCAAAGACAAACACAGAGTGTTCATTCATTGACCCTCTGGACATTAACTGCAATTTCCAGGCTCAGTCCTAGAGATTCCAATTGTCCTCAGGTGGCTCCACATCAACCAGAGGTAGGTGTCAAAGATCCACTGACCACAGTGAAGCTTAGATAATAAAGCACTGTGTAGGATTTCCCTGCCTAACCCTCTCCCCACAGTTTCCTGTTTTACTCAGGAATATAAAAGCCCAACTTCCAAGTCTTTAGGCCATGGTCATCGATCTTTAAAACTCTCCTCCTCCCCTTCCTCTTCCTCTTGCTCCTCTTCCTTCTCTTCCTCCACTTCTTCCTCCACCCCATTCTTCTTCTCTCTTTGTTACTGCCACACAGGCCTTGGGCTTTTCTCCTTCCTGTCCAGAAGCACTTGGCAGTGCTATTGTCACAATAGTGAGATCAGTTCCCAGAGGCCTCCAGAGCTGGCTGTTCAGAGCTCAGCAGGACACTGCCCTCTTTGCAAAGGGCTTCTGTGACCACAACAAAACCCACCCAGCCCCCATATCACATTGCTGTCTGATTGTCAACCCTGTACATGTCCTCTTCCGAAACCATCTCAACTCATCTGATCACTTGTCTCTCTGTCTCTCTTACTGCTAGATTCCCCAATGAATGGCACTCAATAATATTTGCTCACTCAATGAATGAACAAAGACAGATGCAAATATAAAGTCTGAGGAAAAGCACAGAGAAGAGAGAAACAAACCTGAATGGGTGAAATCTAGGTTTCTAAAGGGCAATGCCCAAGTCAGGTTCTTGTCAGGTATATATGCCATGTGGGGACAAGAATCAGGCACAGAGGTAAGGGAGAATGCACCACAAGTGTGTGACTCGGCCTCAGGTGTACTACTAAGAAGCAACATGGACCCTGTGGCTTATAGCCCATGAACAGGACTTGGCAAGGAAATAGATGTTTAGCTGATGCTTTATACTGCTTTGGGTAGCATTTTGAGGAAGGAGGACTGCAGGTGGTCTAAAGGCAAGGAAACCATTTAGAAGGCAATTCAACCTAAGCTTTAGATGTCTAGGGCTTGATTCATAAGCCAACTTGGACTTAGTCTAATTGGTAAGTCAACTGCATAAATTCAGTGAAATCTTGTAGTAGCACAGAATTGTCTGGAGTGGATGGGAAACTGGTTAGTAGTGGATGTCTGTGGAGAGTCATATCTGTCAAATATCTTTGCACTCCACTGTCCTTATCCAACTAAAAAATCAGAACAACCAATGAAAGCACAATGAAGAACAAGGGATTAAACACTCATGGCCCAAGAAAGGTTCTGTATAGATCCAGACAGGTAGAATTATACCAGAAGTTTGTACAGGTTGAACAAATTTAATCTCAGGATCCAAAACATTTCTGGACCAAGCATTTCAAAAGAAAAAGGTTACTCAACCAGTACTTATTTATTTAAAGATTTAGTTTACAAATAACCACCATCTGCCGAGCTCCCGTTGGCTGGAAGCCCATTACCATGAGAGAAATAGTAATGTGTGTGATGATGCAGTCACCACATTGGAGTGGAGACAGGGGAAATGAGGGGAAATCAGGGAAAGGAGCTGGCACTGGCAGGAAACTGAGATAATGCAGCAGGTGTGTGAGTTCAAGTTGCTAGATGTTGGAACAAAAGTAAGTCACAGAAATGCCAGGTATGGTGACATTTTATGCTGTAATCCCAGGCTGAGACAGAAGAATCTTGAGATTGAAACTAGCCTGGGCTATAAAGGGAGATTAAAAAATAAATGAGAATAAGTGAGCAGCAAAGGTCACATTTACAAGGAGAAAGTAAAAAAGAGAGATGACAAGAAGCCTTTTTGGCACTTGGAACAAATTACCAAAGCACAGAGATGGGTTAGGGAGTTAAGAAATTGATAAGGGTATTTACCAAAGTTCTCTATATTTTAATTTAAAAGGATTATAGTAGCCAAGTACTGGTGGCTCACACCTGTTACCTTAGCTACTCAGGGGGCTGAGATCCAAGGATCTCAGTTCAAAGCCATCTGGCCAGGAAAGCCTGTGACACTCATATCTTCAATTAACCACAAAAGAGCCAGAACTAGAGCTGAGATAGTGCCCCAGTCCTGAATTCAAGCCCCAGAACTGGCACCAAAAAAAAGGAGAGGCGGTCATGGTAGCAAACAAACATTAAAACATACTTAGGGAACAAATCTAATAAGAAATGTATGTCTGGGCTGGGAATATGGCTTAGTGGTAGAGTGTTTGCCTAGCATGCATGAGGCCCTCGGTTCAACTCCTCAGTACCACACAAACAGAAAAAGCCAGAAGTGGCGCTGTGGCTCAAGTGGTAGAGTGCTAGACTTGAGCACAGAGAGGCTCAAGAATAGAGCCCAAGCACTGAGTTCAAGCCCCAGGACTGGAAAGAAAGAGGAAGAAAGGAAAAAAAGAAAGAAAGGAAGAAAGAAAGAAAGAGAAAGAGAGAGGGAGGGAGGGAGGGAGGAAGGAAGGAAGGAAGGAAGGAAGGAAGGAAGGAAGGAAGGAAGGAAGGAAGGAAGGCCTTTATAAAAGAAATCATAAAACCTTTTAAAAACATATATGAAAACGTGAGTAAATGGAAAAAGAATAAAAAAGCCAGAAGTGGACAGTTCCCAGGCTCTGAGTTCAAGCCCCAGTTTCAGTCCAAAATGTGTGTGCGTGCACAAGCGCACACACACACACCAACAACAACAAAAACCCACATGAACCAAGTCCCACTAAAACATGAATCTCAGAAACAGCATAGGTAAGCAATGGGATTGGATGTACATATGTGAATTTAGTGAAAAACAGAACTTTCTCAAAAGAAGTAGAAATGATTTCTTTCCAAGATTAACCTCAAATAGAAAGAGCTTTGGGAAAATTAAATCACTGATTTCCTCTGACACCTGGCTAACCTCCCTGGCATGAAGAGTAGGGTTTGTAAGTGAGAGGAAGGCAGAGGAAACAAGGAGAGTTTTCAAACATGGAGTTCTTAGAGGAAGAGTGGAGGTTCTGTGGAGATGCCAGGAGGGGCAAGACTCTCAAAAGGAAGATAAAAAATACCAAAAAGGACAAGCAAGGACAAGGAAGACAAATAGCCTGAGGGCATCCCTGACCTCTTCAAAAGGAATAAAAATCTTTCTTTCTCAGTGTACTGCTGTCACCCAGATGGTTTATGCCACCTAAGACACAGAACTGAGCTCTAAAATATTAGAATTGTACCTTAGATACAGTACGAATTTATAGCTTCTCTACACCTGCTCCTTAGACTTAGAGGGCCTCACTATACATTTCTTTAAGACAAACATTCAATAAAAATACATTGTAATCCATCACTTAAAGACATTCTGAAAAGAAGTGGTATGATCTTATATTCAAATCATATGATTTTAGCTTGAATTTTTTAAACAAATTATTAAAACAGATGAAAGGCAGAACTATCACATAGTAAGAGTAGGGTGTCAGTGGGTCATGCTTATAAGCCTAGGACTTGGGAAACTGAGAGAGTAGGAAGATCATAGTTCAAAGGCCAGCCTGGGCAGAAAATGTTTCTCTCTCAAAAGATAAAAAGAAGAAACTGGGCCATAGTGATTCATGCCTGTAATCCTAGCTACTTAGGAGGTTGAGATCTGAGGATCATGATTCAAAGCCAGCCTAAGCAAAAAAAAGTCCTTTTCATGTGAAACTCTTATCTCCAATTAACTACCAGAAAACCAGAAGTGGAGCTGTGGCTCAAAGTGACAGAACGCTAGCCTTGAACAAAAAGAGCTCAGAGACAGCACTTAGGCCCTGAGTTCAAGCTCTATGACTGACTAGAAAAAATACCCAAAAAACAAAAAACAAAACACCAAACAGAGAGAGAGAGAGAGAGAAAGAGAAGAGAAAAAACACAGCAAAAAGCAAGGCTGCAGGTATGGCTAGCAAATAACAGGGCCTGAATTCAAACCCCAGTACCACCAAAATAAGAAGAAGAAAGAAGAAAGACTAAAGAAAGAAGAAGAAGAGAAAGAGAGAGAAAGGAAAAAAGAAAAGAAAGAAAGAAAGAGAGAAAGAAAGAAAACAAAAGAAAAGATGTGGTTCAAGTAGTAAAGTGCCAGCCTTGATTGGAAAAAGCCAAGTGAAAGCTCGAGGCCCTGAGTTGAAGCCCTGGTTCAAAGCCAGTTGGGGCAGGAAAGTGGATGAGATTCTTATCTCCAGTAAATTACACACACACACACACACACACACACACACACACACACACACACACACAGAGAGGAGCTGTGGCTTTAGTGGTAGAACACTATCCTTGAGCCTAAACAGAAGCTCAAGATCAGCACCCAGGCACTGAGTTCAAGCCCTAGGACTGGCAAAAAAGAAAAGAAAGAAAAGGAAAGAAGGAAGGAAGGAAGGAAGGAAGGAAGGAAGGAAGGAAGGAAGGAAGGAAGGAAGGAAGGAAGGAAGGAAGGAAGGAAGGAAGGACCCAAACCCAAGAGAGATGAGGGCATAAAAAAATCTGTAAAATAAATACAAATTAAATTCAGAAAGGGAAAGAGAAATACCATTCCTTCTCCTTTGACTCGGATATTAAAAAAAAAAAAAAGTAGAGGTGTGGGTCAAGTAATAGAGCAACAGCCTTGAACAGAAAAAGCTAAGGGACAGTGCCCAGGTCCTGTATTCAGCCCCAGTCCCAAAACATACACCACACACACACTCACACTCACACACACACACACACACACACACACACACACACACACACACACACACACACACACACACACACACACACACACACACACTGAATCTGTTGGCAGCATCTCTTCCTAGGTCTTTCTTAAACTTCCTGCTGGTGGGAAGGGGAAGAAGTTGCCATCCACCATCAAATTCTCGGTGGTGTGAACACCTGGCAGGCTTGTTAGGTGCACAGATAAGGGCAGCTGAAGATGAGCTAGTCAAGGTCTAGTGTAGGGGTGGTATTTTATATTTGCAAATCACTAATATCAGCCTGGAGATGAATCAGAAGGGAATCTAATGTTGTTTAAATGGCATTCCGCTATTACACATTCACCACCCAGCTTTAGAACTCCCAGGGCCTCTCCCTCGCCTTCCTTTATCAGTTTGCAGGACAACACATATATTTCTTCAAGAAAGGAAAATACAGAAACAGAAGTAGAGGCTACATTTCTCTATGCCATGTTTCCTATGGCTGAAATTAGGACTAACCACTCGGTCCTTCACCTGCCTCTTTATCCTCAGCCACTACCACCCCCTACCCAAACAGCCCAGGAATCTCCAAGAGGGGAAGGCAAGCAGTCAATCTCCCCCTCCCCAAGTTACCATAAAGAAGGTGCGACTCATGTCCGTACAGCCTTAACCTTTCCCACACCCTGCAGTCACAGAACCTTGGGGAGATCAAAAATGGCTTCTATGGTACAATTCCTATATTCTGTGCTTGGAAGCTTTTTTCATGGAAGTTGTCTATGTTGGAAACTATCTATCTATCTATCTATCTATCTATCTGCTTCTTTTTATAGACATTCTGGGAATCCATGCCATTAATAGAATCAGGCAATAGAAAAAGAGGCCATCCTTGTCTATAATGTCTAGCATGTTGAAAATAAAGAGATGACAAGCTTGATGGGGTGAGGGAGGGGGCAGGGTAGTCAAGTCTCTGGGAGTGAGAAACAACCCCCAGCTCAAACAACATACCATATCCAGGAGGGCCAAGAATCTTTCCCTGAGCTGTTATTGGTAACAGTAACAGGAGCTCCTGAAACAATTGCCCTGTCACCTGAGCCTTGCTGATGTAAATCAATAGTATCTAGTTAGCACAGAACAAAACATCTCTGAACGGTGACGCCTGTCCATCTTTCTTTCAACACACTTAGCATGTGTGCATTCCTATCAGAAAGGAAATGACAGGGGAGAACAGGGGCTTTCTCTGACATTTATCCCTCTATCCTTAGCAAAATTATAAGCAGGCATTTTCTCTTGTTGAGAGTGGAGGGTGGGAATCTTGTCTCTGCAGCAATTCGAAGGACATGTTCAATGCCCAATTCAACACTCAATACCTATGATGATCCTGGGCATATACTATTGTATTCTAAGCTATTGTATTCTTCTCTCAACACTAATGAAGGGGGAATTCCTGCCATGAATGGTCTCCACAGAATACTTAAAAGATGGAGTCATGGTCGGCACCTGTAGCATTTGCTAACTTAATTATATGAATGAATGTGTACATGGGAGGCTGAATGATGACAGCCAAAAGCATACATCTGTTTTAAAGATTAACATTTTATTTTTCAGTTTAATGACTAATGACTTCCACCTGCTCTGTGAGCCTCTTCTCCAGACCACATAGACCTATTCTGCATTTCTCATGGGAAAGAAGAAATAGAAAATAATAGGATTATATTGGTTTTAACAGTAAGGAAGATTAGGTCTTGGAGGAAGTAGAGGATTTTATTTATCCCATTAATTTACTAACTCAAAAGCTTAAACCACAGTGAGAATTCATGAGATTACCTCAGACAGTGGGTAATGGAAGTGTTTTGTTCCACATCAACAGAAAGGTCAAGAAAATCTTCATCTTTGCTACTCACCTGAAGAGGAGGGAAAAAGGAGAGGTGCATTAGGCACATAATACAAAGCAGACATCGCGTGGCTAAAACCCTCAACACTTACAGGTGCTCCAACACTGTACCTGCAGGAAGCGTCATGTGTGATTATGCAACCTCATGGGAACTATTATCTGGGACATACCCCGAACATCCTAGAGTCTCAGTTCACCCTCAAACTCCATTTCTCTTCCTCTGTAGTCATTTTCCCCCTTGCTTCAATACAGGAAGTAGTAAACATCCATGTGACCCAGATGGCAGAATAATGGAAATGGAAAAAGGAAAGGAGTCAGAAAACCTACTACCCAGGTGATCATCCCTGCACTAGGGTCCAGTCCTTTGAATTCACTTTCTCCCTCCTGTGTGTCACTGTGCAAACCATGTCTGTGGCCAGGAAGCCAGAGAGTCCTCCTAACCACCATCAAAGTTTGGCCAGGAAGTGGCCATCATTTTCAGAGTCTTCTGCCATCTGTGATAAACAACTGGCTCTGAGCTGGCCTAGAGGCCTGGCCCACACAGCCCACCCCACTGTGGACTGTGCTGGAGCCAGATCCCTGGCCTTAGCTGAGACCAGATGCCTGCTTATCTCATTTATCACTCCAGCTGACCTTGTGCTTACCCACAACCCTTGGTTTTTACTGTCTTGATGGCCCAGCCACAAACTGGAAAATGAAAACCATAGCAAAATGAAAACTAGGCCCTTAAAAGTGTGGCAACTGGGCTGGGAAGGTAGCTCACTGGTAGAGTGCTTGCCTTGCATGCATGAGGCCTTGTGTTTGATTCCTCAGCACCACATAAGCAGAAAAAGGCAGAAGTGGCGCTATGGCTCAAGTGGTAGAGCTCTAGTCTTGAGCTGAAGAGCTGAGGGGCAGCACCCAGGCCCAGAGCTCAGACCCCACCACTGAAAAAGAGAGAAAGAAAGAGAGAGAAAGAGAGAGAAAGAAAGAAAGAAAGAAAGAAAGAAAGAGAAAGGAAGGAAGGAAGGAAGGAAGGAAGGAAGGAAGGAAGGAAGGAAGGAAGGAAGGAAGGAAGGAAAAAAAAAGTGTGGCAACCATGCTAGGACCTGAAATTCTGGGAATTAGCTAAAGGAGTATTACAAGTGATGAACACATCCTTGGATACTTTTATAGGTAGACACAAGAATGAGCACTGAGACAAACTGCATCGCCCATACACGCTCCTCGCACCTTGTAAAAAGCATGATTTGGGGCCAGTTACTTATCCTCCCTAGACTCAGTTACCTCATCTGTAGAGACAGTAAGAGCATCTATCTCAAAAGGTTGTTGTAAAGATGAAATTATACACACACACACACACACACACACACACACAGAGACATATACATTTATATATTGCCTTAAACAATAACCATTCGATAATCAGAGTGTGTGTGTGTGTGTGTGTGTGTTGGTCATAGGGCTTGAACTCAGCTTGGGCCCTGTTCCTCAGCTCAAGGCCAGCACTCTACCCCTTGAGCTACAGCACCACTTCTGGTTTTCTAGTGGTTTATTGGAGATAAGAGTCTCACAGACTTTCCTGCCCAGGCTGGCTTTGAACTGTGATCCTCAGATCTCAGCCTCCTAACTAGCTAGAATTACAGGCATGAGCCACCGGCGCCCGGCTAGGGGTGGATTTTTAATGGCCTAAAATTATCAAAAAGTTGAAAATGGTTTATCACCTGCATCTACACACTAGTAAATGAGAACATGGGCTATACAATTATATTCCAGTTATATATGAAAAGGCGTGTATATATGTATACACACAAAGCCCTTTTATAGCTCTCTACCATTCAGCTTTAATTTTCTATTTATTATTTTTTGTGGTTCTTATTTCAGCTGTGGTAGATATATTCATGGCCCTAAATCTTCACTGCTGGTTTCTTTGCCTTTATAGCAAGGTGGTAAGATTTCCCATTCCTCATTCTGAATGCAGCCAGGAGCCCTGACTTGGCAAGTGGGGATTTGAGGAGACACATTACAACACAGGCTCTCTGATTATGAAATTGTTCTCTTACACTCCTGTCATCATCATGGTTTCTCAGATTTACTCTTCTGGCTCCCATACCAGAAAGTCTTTGCCCCTCCCCACAGGCCCCCTAAGGTAAAGGACATCAAACCATGAGCTCATTCTGTCATTCTGCACAATTCTTTCTCCAAACACATCCATCCCTACCTGCCTGTTGATGTTCATTTGCCAGCATTTTGGGGGAATCTGCTTTTAGTTTAGAGATATTTTGGAGGCAGAGTGGTTTGCTAGGATCTCAGTTATTAACTGAACTTCTGAAAGGTCAAAAGCCAACCTTTGAACTTCTATTTTAGTAAGAGAGTGACAGTAAATAAAATAAAAAATACATCAAATGTTAAGTGGTCATATCAGTTCCCTGTTGCTTTGCTATAAACCATCCCCAAAACTCTGAGGCTTAAATGAAACTCTCATTTTTCATAACCCATGAACTGTGGGTTGGCTGAGGGTCAATTGATCTAAGCTAGCCTTGACTGAACTTGCCTGAACTTGTGGGCTTGTGGGCCAACTGGCTCATTTTGTGTCACAGATCGGCTGGAGTTTTGCTTGAGGCTGTGATTAGCTGTGGTGCCTTATAGTTAGGACAGCTCTCCTTCTTGCTCTGCCATTTTTTTCCTGAAAACAGCAGACTACCTGGACTAGCCTAGAATGGATTGTTTCTGAAAGTAAAACAAACTGTATACTATCTGTTTAGTTAAAATTAAATATGGACTATAAAAAGAATTAGCATAAGTACATAGAGGTCTAAAAGTACTATCAAACAAAACAGATTTATTGTGTGTCTGTTTGCTGGTTCTGGGACTTGAACTCAAGGCATATGCACTATCCCTGAGCTGTTTCACTCAAGGCTAGTGCTCTACCACTTGAGCCACAGCTCCACTTCCAGCTTCTTGATAGTTAATTGGAGATAAGAGTCTCAGGGACTTTCCTGCCCCCAGCTGTCTCCGAACTGTAATCCTTAGATCTCAGCCTCCTCAAAAGCTAGGATTACAGGAGTGAGCTATCAGAGCCTGGCTCAAAATACATTTTAAGACAAAGTTATGATGAGAAAAACAAAAGGGATATTTCTTGATAAGTCAATATATCAGAAAAACAATATTATCAAATATGAGACCCTTCATAACAGATTCTTAAAAACACAGAAGACTGAAGTAAATAGTAATCACTAATTAAAAGATTAGACTACTGTTCCATACTATATGCCTCAAAACAACACATAAAGGAAGAAGTCAGACACAAAAAAAGCCACATATTATAGGATTCTAAACCTATTCTAAAACAGGAAAGGAAAATTCTAAGGATAGGAAGTAGACCAGGATGTAGTCTAGTGTTGAAAACGGGGATTAACTTCCAGATACAAGGGATCTTAATGATGAACAGTAATTTCCAATACTGGCTTATGGTGAGAGTTGCACAATATAGCAAATTACTAAAGTATCACTGATAGATGAATTTTGTGCATGTAAATTTTACCTCAATGGAGTTGAGAAGTGACAGAATTAGGAGAAATTATACAATCCCACATAGCTACTTTTTTTTAACAGCTTTTTCTTAGCAGTTGGTAAAAAAAAGCTGGAGGGAAAAAATGTCAAAGACATCAAAGATCTAAAAACCTTATCAACTACCATACCTAACTGACAATTAAGGAATATTATACCCAACAGCTAAAAAATATACCTTTTGTTCAATTCAGAGGTTCTCAACAGGGAAAAGTTTGCTTCCAGGGACATTTGGCAATATCTGGACACATTTTTCACTATCACTATCATTATCTTAGAGGACCCTGTTGGCATCTGGCAGGTGGAAGACAGGGATGCTGGGAAACACCCCCTAGTGCTCAGAGAATCCCCACAGCAAAGAATCACCTGAACCAACATGCCCTTGAGAGGTTGCTTAGGTACAGATAACATATTTACCAGAATAGTTCTTGTGTTAGGACCAAAAACATATGTTAGCCCAGCACCAGTGGCTCATGCTTATAATCTTAGCTACCAAACAGGCTGAAATCTAAGGGGTGTGGTTCAAAACCAGCCCAGGAAGTAAAGTCCATTAAGACTCTCATCATCAATTAACCACCAAAAAGCCAGAAGTGGAGCTTTGGCTCAAGTGGTAGAGTGCTAATCTTGAGCACAAAAGCTCTGAGATAGTGCCCAGTCCCTGAGTTCAAGCCCCAGGGCCAGCACTAAAAAAAAAAAGCTTAAAAATCAGGGCTGGGAAGGTGACTCAGTGGTAGAGTGCTTGCCTTCTATGCATGAGGCCCTGGGTTCGATTCCTCAGTACCACATAAGCAGAAAAAGCTGAAAGTTGCACTGTGGCTCAGATGGTAGAGCGCTAGCCTTGAGCTGAAGAGCTGAGGGACAGTCCCCAGGCCCCAAGTTCAGCCCCATGACCGACAAAAAATGAAATTAAAAAATTAAAAAATCGAAAAGACAGTAAGTTAATAGTGACTGAGAGCATGTAGAATATGTTTTGAAACCACCACAGAATTAAATTAGTATTAAGATATCTAAGAACATTTAAAATTTTGGAAATTAAACAACATGCATCTTGTACATGGATCAACTTAAAATCTCAAGAGAAATTTTTTCGTATTTTAAACTAATGGTTAAAAAAACATAACATCAAAATTTGTGAGATACAGCTAAAGCCATAGTTAGAGTAAAATTCACAACTGTATAGATGCATATTAGTAAACAAAACAGCAAGAGCATCTTTGCTATTTTTAACTTTTATCATCTTGGTACCCAGTTCCAACATTTAGTAAGTGTCCTATAAATATTTTCTAGATGAATTTGTCTAAACAAAACCTGGGCAAATCAATGTCTCAAGTGATCATTGGTATCTGAGCGATAGAAATATGAATTTCTTTTTAAAAATAATCTACAAGTATTATAATTTTTTAATTAGTAAAATTTATCATTAATATAAACAGTCTTTCTCTGGGAGAAAAATGAAAAGTTTATGGCCAATTGGAATCATGCAGAAGTTAGCCTGGATCTGGTTATATCTAAACTCTTGAGTAAAGAAGGGAGAGGAGACAAAAACATTCCCATTGGATGAAATTTTTTCCTATATTTAATGGCTTCGGAGAGAGGGAGAGAAGATGCAGATCTCATTTACCAACTGAGGGAAATAAGTATATCTTTCCCAAGTCCAAATGCAACCTGGCTTCCAGAATTACAGTGAGAAAGGACTGTTCATGTAAGTCAACCCCTACAGGGAATGTTGAAACATGACACAACCTTTCCGTCTGGACTTTTCTCTTTCTCCCTGCCCAGAATGGCAGTCCTAGCCAGAAGCCATGAGCAACCTTCGCAAGATTCCTTGCCACCTTGGAAGTGGGGGTTGTTTGCAGTTTTGTTGTTGTTGTTTTGTTTTGTTTTCTTTCTCTTTTCCAAGAAAGCTGCCTCAAAAGAAAAGCATGTTGTTCCCACACATAAGGATCTGGTCTAAGGAAAAGTACAGCTTGTCTCCAAGGAAACATATATCACAAGAGATTCATTCCAATACTCTCAGCAAGAACAGGCTGCATCTTATTCTCCTTTCTCTCTGCTTCCTAATTCTAAGCATGGAGGTTCCCACCAAAAAAATAAAAGAAAAGAAACTCTCTGTTTAAAAATGGTAGAAGACACCCTACTAGCTCTTTCATATAAACCTTTTATATAAATCATAAGTGTTGCTACGTTCTTGAATAATTAAGAGTTATATTCAAACATTCTTCTAAATTTCCAGATTCCTTCCAGGGTCAGTGGAAAAGATGAGGAGGTGTCATTTCTATACAACTCAGCTAAAATGACCATTTGCTGGCTGGAGGTGGTATCTGGGTGGGAAAAATGGGGTCCCCTCTACCTACTGGGTTCCCCATCTCCTGAGTAAGTGGGCACACCACCCCTTTACCTTCTACCTGTGAAGCCCCAGAAGCTGGCAGATCAGTCTGAACCTCTACAAATGAAGCAGTATAGGACTACAAAATTGGTACTTAATAAAGCACTTCTTGAAAGCAAGTAAGAAGCACTGAAAAGACAGATCCATAGAGCAACAACTCAGTTGAAATAAAAGGGGGAGGGTATTAAAATAAACAGCAACCAATAAGCGCCAAATGGCCTCATAAATCTTATAAAGAGAACAAAAGAACAACAAAACAAACACTGAACTAGAATTAATAATATTAATAATAATAATAATAACTATAAAATCCCCAAACCAAGGTCATCAGGAACACTCAGCCCTGAATTACCTCTTCAAACGGTCTCTCCAAATCTAATGCAGAATGAAATTGTTTGTCTCCATAAATACCGCAGTTGACATTTGTACTGCAAATCATAAGCAACATTCACAAAGGGTGAGACCCAGGGAAAAAGAATCACTGTTTTCTGAAAACGTGAAGACTGGCACAAAGGTTTTCTACAATTGCAGGAACAGGAGGCTGAGTGAGGCCGGGACAAAGGCAAGGTGCCCTCCAGGGGCCAATTTGCTGCTTAGGATCTAGGGCACTTTAATCCCACTGTGAGATTTCACAAATGTGGGTTTTAACAATTCTGACTGAAGCTGCCTGCCCTAGGCAGAGGCTCTTCCTCAAAGACCAATCCAGGAGATGCTCACGTTAGGTACTCTTTAAGGCTAAGTCCTAGATATTTTACTATAGGAAAAGCCTGCAGGCAATACATTTTCTTAGAAAGTAGACAGCTTTCTAACAATTAGAGCCATCTAAAAATGGAATGTATCCTTGAGAGATTGAGTTTCCTGCCTCTGCACAGGGTCCATTGGATCCTAGGGACCAACTGGCTAGGAAATCACAAAAGGGACACAGGCACTGGTTAAAAAAAAAAAAAAGGATTAGATAACTCCAAGGGTTCCAGTTGAAAGAGCTAAGAAAATGAAGGGATGTAACTTCAATGAGCGTGTGAGTGTGTGTGTGTGTGTCTATACACACACACACACATACACACACACACACATAACATGCTTTCCTCAAATTATCTAATAATTTCATGGAAGAAAATAATGCAGGCTTTTAAAAAATTGTTTCATCTTGGGCTGGGAAGGTGGCTCCATGGTAGAGTGCTTGCCTCGCATGCATGAGGCCCTGGGTTCAATTCTTCAGCACCACATAAGCAGAAAAAGCCGGAAGTGGCACTGTGGCTCAAGTGGTAGAGCATTAGCCTTGAGCTGAAGAGCTGAGGGGCAGCATCCAGGCCCAGAGTTCAGGCCCCACGGCTGACAAAAAAAAAAAAAAAATTGTTCCATCTTCCAGTGAGACACACCCACCCACTGTCATCCATTTTTTCAAGCCAACTATAAACAGACAGTTATAACAAACACTACAATATGGACTCAGACTTGGTAGTACTTTTTGTGGGCATAATTACTTGGTGCAGTATTTACTTTGGTGGAGATCAGTTGACTTGTTCAAATGTACAGAAAGAAACTATAAATGCAACTGAGCCTATCGTCAGAGTCATCCTGAAATTCTATACCAAATGTCGCCCAGATGGATTTTGTAACAGTATTCATTTCAAAGATAACGTGAAAGCATGCGAGCAGCTGCACAGTGCAGTGCAGGTTTCCTGGCTAAAAACGCAGTCACCTGATATGCTCCATTGTTCTGGTCTCTCTATGGTAAGCTCATGGAGTGCTCTGTACCTCTCCTTCACAGGGACTTGTGATCATAATTACACAGTTCGTTATCTACTGTGTTGTTAATATCTGTCTCCATGGTAGAAGTTCCAGAAAGGCAAAGCTCTCACTCCTCAGTGACTCTTCCTTTTACATGGCAGTATGGCATAGGTGTGTACAGGGAACAGGGGACATTCACTGGATACAATATTGGCTAGGGATGCAGCTCAGTGGTAGAATGCTTGCCTGGCATGTGCAAAGTCTTGGGGTCAATGCCCAGCACAGGGGGAGAAGAAGAAGAAAAAGAGGAGGAGAAAAAGAAGGAAGAAGAAAAGGAAGAGAAGGAAGAGAAGGACACTTACATAGTCACTAGATAAACAAATGTGATGGCAGATGAGAATATGGAGTAAGAAGTATGCTTACACACCAGGCATCGGTGATTCATACCTGTAATCTGAGGTACCCACTAGGCTGAGATCTAAGGATTGCAGTTCAAAGCCAGCCAAGTCAGAAAAGTCTTTGAGACTCTTATCTCCAATTAACCAACAAAAAGCAGGAAGTAGAGCTATAGCTCAAGTGGTAGAGCACCAGCTTGTGCAAGAAAGCCAAGTGAGAGTATAAGGCCCTGAGTTCAAGTCCCAATACTCACACTCACACACCCACACAAAAGAAGAAGAAAAAAGAAAGCAGGAAGAAGAAGGAGGAGGAAGAGGAAGAAAAGAAGAAGGAAGAAGAGGCAGCTCACATACTGGGTATGTAAGTGGTTCAAAGCCAGCCCAGAAAAGTCCATGATACTCTTATTTCAATTAATTGCACACACACTAACAAAAGTCATAAATGGAGTTGTGGTAGAGTGCTAGCCTTGAGCAAAAAAGCTCAGGGACAGAGCCTAAGCCCTGAGTTCAAGGCCCAGGACTGATTAAAAAAAAAACCAAAACAGTTCACAGCACCATTGTTCATGATTTCTCCAAAAAAAAAAATAGCCAAATGTCTATCACCAGTGAAGTAGATTAGTAAACTGTGGTTTGGTCAGGTGATACCAGACTACTTGGCAAGGATAATGAATTAACTAATGTGTCATGCAGCAAGAAACACAAATAAATGCCATCAAGGGCAGTAAAAAGAAACTGGGACACCACAGGCTAAAGGTAATGAGTCTCAGCTCTGTTAAAGCATAGAAAGATGAAAACATATGCAAACCCTTCCAAGAAAAGGAAGAACTTGGGTATTTTTTGTTTTCTATTTTTTGGGGTTTTTTTTTGTCAGTCATGGGGCCTGAACTCTGGACTTGGGTGCTGTCCCTCAGCTCAAGGCCAGTGCTCTACCACTTGAGCCATAGTGCCACTTCTGGGGTTTTTTTTTGTTTATGTGGTGCTGAGGAATCAAACCTAGGGCCTCATGCATGCAAGGCAAGCACTCTACCACTAAGCCACCTTCCCAGCCCCAGAAGAACTTGTTTTTTCAAGGATGTCCACTCCAAAAACACTGTGAGAAAGGAAAAGTCCAAATCTATCACACTAATAAATTAGAGTTGAGTGAGGCACCAGTGGCTCACTTCTGTAATTCTAACTAGGAAGCTAAACTGTGACCTAAGGATCATGGTTCAAAGCCAGCCACACACATACACACACACACACCAGCCCTGACACTCTTATCTCCAATTAATATCACACACACACACACACACACACACACACACACACCAGAAGTGGAGATGTGATTCAAACAGTAGTGGTTCAAATGGTAGGCTACTTGCTTAGTAAGCACAAGGCCCCAAGTTCAAACCCCAGAACCAAGACAAAAAAAAAAAAAGGAATGAAAAATTATATCTACAGGATTTGCTTTAAAATAAAGTTTGATGGGTGAAGGGTAGAAGCTAAGAACACAAAAACTAGCCAGTGTTTTAGCCGTCATTAAGCCTGAATATGACACACACAAGGTGTTACTGTACTCTCTGCTTTTGAATTCATTTGAATGTTACTGGAATACAAAGAATAAAGGGGGCAAAGGGCTGGGAATATGGTGAAGCCCTGGGTTCAATTCCTCAATACCACATAAACAGAAAGAAAAAAAAAAGCCAAAAGTGGCACTGTGGCTCAAGTGGTAGAGTGCTAGCCTTCAGCAAAAGAAGCTCAGGGACAGTGCCCAGGCCTTGAGTTCAAGCCCAGGACTCATAAAAATAAAAGAACATAAAAAGGGAGCAGAAAATAGAAAGGAAGGGGAGAAGAGGAAAGAAGAGGGAGAGAAAAGGTCTCTAGATAAATAAGTTGGTGCAGAAAATACTTTGGTAAGATGTGTTTTACTTCATTTTCCTTATTTTTGTGTTTAGTGGTACAGAGGACTCAGTTCAGGGTCTTTTGCTATTGCAAGAACTTGATTTGGCCCTTGATAGTCCTACCTCCACCTTCTGATTGGCCAGAACTACAACCTCGCATAACTATGCCTAGCTTGCCCGCCCTTCCTCTCTGTCCCTCAGTGGTATTGGGATTTTAACCTCAGGACCTCAAACTTGCTAGGCAGATTGTCTACGCTTTGAGCTATTCTGTCAGTCCTTTTTGCTTTACTTATTTTTTGGAGAGGGTCATAGGCTTTTGGCCAACGCTGAACTGGACTTTGATACTCCTTTTTTATGCCCTCTACATGCTTAAGATGACAGGTGTGAACCCAGCCTATTGGTGTGGAAAGGATGGGGTCTTACTTTTGGGCTGGGATGGCTTTGTCCCTTCATCCTCCAAGAGTAGCCTGGATTATAGGAGTGAGTCACCATGCATGGCTGTCCTGCTTTTTCCCAGGCTGGTCTCAGCCCACACTATGTGAACCTCCCAAGTAGCTGGGATTACAGATGAATGCTACCACTCTTAGCCCAGTGAGGCATATATGTTCAAGCTGGGAAGGTGGCTCAGTGGTAGAGTGCTTGCCTTGCATGCATGAGGCCCTGGGTTCCATTCCTCAGTACCACATAAGCAAAAGGAAAAAAGCTGTAAGTGGTGCTGTGGCTCAAGTGGTAGAGCACTAGCCTTGAGCTGAAGAGCTGAGGGACAGCGCCCAGGCCCAGAGTTCAGGTCCCACGACCAGACCCAAAAAAAAAGAAAAAAAAAGAAGTTATCTCTGAGCAAATGTGATCATAATTTTTGTAGAAAAACTACAAATTTAACATATCTGGGTGGGAAGATGTCTGATAATATTTAGTCTCTGTTTTACATAGCTATGTGTCCTAATTGAATCTACAATGAACCAATCAGTATAGTAATTTGAACAAGTACTATAGAAAAGGACATTGGAAAGATAATAAAAACTGAAAGGGTTCCTATCTTACATATGTAAATCTGTTTTTTAACCATTTCCAGGTCACAGCTTGCAAAGGTATATATATACATACATACACACACAGATATATATAGATATAGATATATATATATATATATCTACCTCTCAAAATTTAAGTCTTAATCCCTAATGTGACAGGGTCTTTGAGCCATGAGGGTGGGCCTCCATGATGGGATTAGTACCCTTAAAAAAGCCGTGCACTAGTGGCTCACACCTGTAATCCTAGCTACTCAGGAGGCTGAGATCTGAGGATCACAGTTCAAAGCCAGCCCAGGCATGAAAATCCATGAGACTCTTATCTCCAATAACCACCTGAAAGCCAGAAGTAGAACAGTGGCTCAAAGTGGTAGAACACTAGCTTTGAGCAAAAAAATAACTCGGGAATAGCACCCAGGCCCTGAGTTCAAGCCCCATGACTGATGAATGGAAGGAAGGAAGGAAGGAAGGAAGAAAGGGAGGAAGAAAAGAGAGAGAAGGGAAGAAAGACATTTAGGAGGGGCTGTGAAGGTGGCTCAGTGGTAGAGCGCTTGCCTTGCATGCATGAGGCCCTGGGTTCGATTCCCCAGCACCACATGAGCAAAAAGAAAAAAAGCCGGAAGTGGGGCTGTGGCTCAAATGGTAGAGCGCTAGCCTTGAGCTGAAGAGCTGAGGGACAGTGCTCAGGCCCAGAGTTCAGGCCCCATGACTGGACCCAAAAAAAAAAAAAAAAGACATTTAGTACACATACGAGGATACAACAAGAAGGCAGCCATCTGCAAATCAGGAAGAGGCCAGAACCCAACTATGATGACACCCCAATCTCAGAACTCCAGCCTCTATAACTGAGAACTAAGCTTCTATTGTTTAAACCACCCATTTATTACAGCACCCCAATCAGACTAAGATTCAAGCCCTTAGTAGCACCTGTTAAAAGCTACCGTCTCTCTTTCTCTGTAGAAAGATGCCCAATCATACATAAACTTCATATTATATCAAGAAACTCTGAGGCCCATAATTAACCCACAGAAGACTAAGTTGTTTGTAGTGAGAATAAGCAACAGAGGACATTTATTGCACAATCCTAAGTGTTTTACAAGTGCAAAGCGCTTGACTCTTTTACTTCTCCCAGCAGCCTGGGAGAGACTCACACTCACCAAAACCATTTTACAGATGAGGACAGGGAAACCAGAGACTGAAAAGCTACTCTGTGTTTAAAGCCTATACAATACACAAATTACTGATCTCTGGAGATTGTCTTCAAATTCAGCTACCAAGAAGGGAGTGTCATAGGCCAGACCTTTCGAAATCCTTTAAACAATACTGTGACTTCTCACCTACCCAGCAAACGATGGTGCAAACAAGATTCAATCATCTCCAAGTTTCAAGTTCACTGAAACATGGCTGAGACTGCATGTAAGTCAGGGCCATAGTCTCCTCCAAATCATACCTGACTTCCTCACAACCAAAATCTTTCCTTTTTTCTGGTTCTGATCCTAGGGCTTGAACTCAAGAACCTGGTGCTGTCCCTTACCTTTTTCACTCAAGGATGGTGTTCTACCATTTGAGCCAAAGGTCCACTTCCAACTTCTTTAGTGGCTAATTAGAGATAAGAGTCTCATGAACTTTCCAGCCCAGGCTGGCTTTAAATCATGATCCTCAGATCTCAGCCTCCTGAGATAGCTAAAATGACCGGTATGAGCCACTGATTCCTAGTCAAAAGTCTTTTCTAAGGCCAATGGTCAAGATCTAGTTCAGTTTTTAAACCCTAAAATTGGCCATAGCATAAAACAATCCAGCAAGTCAGGAGATTTGTGCCCACCCATTTCTTCAGCAAATGTGGAGCCATCTGGGATGAATACATGCTTCCAAAAGTTCACACTTGTAATAGGCATGAACAGGACGGTCCACATATAGTAAAGTCAATTCCTAAGTACTTGAATGCCACACTGTATTTATTTGCACATAACACAACCTAGGAAATCACTAGAGAGCCCCAGTACTCACAGTTTCACAGTTCAGGCATCGGGTTTCATTGGTGAGCGTTCCCTGAAAAATTTCATGGACCCACGTGAGTTCCGGTTTATTATTCTCTGCAGGTTCGTTCATGTTGCCATTTTTTAATTTCCCATTTTGCTTTTCCTGTTTCTTCTCTTCTTGAAGGATGTCCGCAATAGTGTTTAGCAAATAATTTAAAAATTCGTGAGCATCCTGCTGCATGTAGTTATCAAAGAGATCTGGAAAGGGAAAGGTCATTATTTCACTCTCAGGTTCCTGAGAGGCAAAGATGTGCTTAGTTTTACATTCCAGGCTTCAATATTTTATATTGCAAGGGTGGACAGGTGTCGAATGTGAATATATTCAGCTCTACTCTGTAGCATCAATGAATGTTTCAAAAGAATTTTGTTCATTTCTAATAAAACGAACATTTTGCTGCCCACCAAGGACTAACTTCCCCCTCTCTCCCTACTGTCAGGTATATAAAAAGTACCAAGATTTTTACTGTGTTCTACAGACTGGTTTTGCCAGGCACCAGAGGCTCACGCCTGTAATCCTAACTCCTCAGGAGACTGGATCTGAGAATCACGGTTCAAAGCCAACCCAGGTAGGAAAGTCTTTGAGACTCTTATCTCCAATTAACCATCAGAAAACTGGACGTGGCTCTGTGGCTCAAAGTAGTAGAGCACTGGTCTTGAGCTGAAGAGCTCAGGGACAGTGCTCAGGCCCAGAGTTCAAGCTCAGGACCAAAAAAACAAGATCTGGGTGCTGATGGTTCATGTCTGTAATCCTCACTACTTAGGAGGCTGAGATCTGAGGATCATGGTTTGAAGCTAGTCCAGGCAAAAAGGTCCATGAGACCTTTACCTCTAATTAACCCAAAAAAAAAAAAAAGCCAGAAGCTGAGTTATGGCTCAAGTGGTAGAGCACTAGCCTTGAGGAAAAAAAGCTCAGGGACAGTGCCCAGATCCTGAGTTGAAGTACCAGGACTGGCACCAATAAATAAATAATAATCAGCTTTTCACTTGGGACATACAAGAACTATCCATTTTCCTTATGTCAAGCCCCCTACTCACCATTCTCCTTCCTCAGCCTGGAAATGAACTTCTTTGGTGGGATGACGCCGACCTTCTTCTTCTGTGTGGCAATGCTGTGAAAAAGGTCTGCCAGGCACGTCAACAGGTTTTCCTTCTTTTTTTGCTGGGCCTTGTATGCCAACACATTCTCCCGGAATGGCCGGCAGAAGTATAATGCCTGAAGCACGGAGTTACAGTAGCATGTGTTTCCAAACTGCCAAAGGACAAGAAGGGTGGCTTGAGTCACTGTCCGGAGCCACGCCACCTCTGGATCAGAGGAGGGAGAGAAATGGCCAGGATGTATGAGCCTGCCCAGATTGCCCAAAGTTCCCTGTATCAGAGCCCAGCGTGCCATATTAAAATACCAGCTAACTACTCTCCGCACTGGAGGGATGACCTGACCGAGAGGTAAAGGAATAAAGTCTACAGCAGTCCCCTGATGCCGCTAGCTTTACCTTCTGTGCTTTCCGTTACCTGTAGTCAACTGCAGACTTAAAAGATCAAATGAAAAAAAATGTGGTGATAAATGACTCATTAATTTTCAGTGTTGCACCATTTCTAATAACATGCTGAAATATCACGGTATGAAAGGTGAGCCATCCCTTTTCCCAGTGTATCCATGCTGTATAGAGCACCTGCTCAGTAGTCACTAAAGAGCCTGCTTGTTATCTGATCCATAGTGGTTCAAGTAGAGCTAGTATTAAGAAACAACTGCTGGCTGGGAATGTGGCTCAGTGGTAGAATACTTGCCTAGCATTCATGAAGCCCTGGGTTTGATTCCTCAGTACCACATACATAGAACAGTGGCGCTGCGGCTCAAGGGGTAGAGTGCTAGTCTTGAGCAAAAGAAGCTCAGGGACACTGCCCAGGCCCTGAGTTCAAGCCCCAGGACTGGCAAAAAAGAAAAAGAAACAAGTGCTACTAAGTTTATTATAATACATTGTTTGAATTGTGCTACTTTCTTACAACATTACCTATTGTTAATTTCTTGCTGTGTTTAATTTGTAAATTAAATTTACAAATATATGGATAGGAAACTACCCACAAATATAGGCACATCCTCTTGGAGGTGGGGGCAGGGGGTCTTGAAACACACCCCCACAGGTAAGAGGAGACTCCTACACATCATTCTGATGCTTCTCAACCCATAGATGTCTTTTAAATGATAATAAGTACTCTGACCAAATAGAGTCCAATGAGAACTTCTGAAGCTTAGAAAGGGAGAAAAGAAAAAAAAATCTATATAATACAGAGACTCAGAAAAGCAGCTGTCTAGATAAAAGATACCTAATTGTAATACATCAAAACTTCCCTGACAGTGAAAATAAAAATCCAAATCAAGAAGCAATTGAGGGGTTTCAGGATGTAACTCAGTGGTACATACTTGCCGAGCATAAGGACTTGGATTAAATTGAAGTATGACAAGAAGGGATAAAAGAGACAGAGGGAAAGAGAGAGAGAAGAAAACAGGGAAGAAGGGAAAGAGGGATGGAGAAAGGAAGATAAGGAGGAATAGAGGGAAGAAAAGACAGAAGGAGGGAAAGAATAAAAGAACAAGAAACCACTTAGCTGAAGCTTGTTTCTATCTTCCCTCTTTCAAGATTCCAAGTGGGTCTTATTTCCAATTAACCATCAGAAAACTGGAAGTGGCACTGTGGCTCAAAGTGTTGGAGTGTTGGAGTACCAGCCTTGGCCAGAAAAGCTCAGGGACAGTGCCCAGGCCTGAGTTCAAGCCCATGACCAACAACAACAACAAGTTCCCTGCCCATTGGCTCAGACTACAGTGCCTCACCCACTCCAGAGTAATTGAGGTAAAAAAAAGTGTCTACTCAAACCAACTTCCCAGCTTCCCATCACTTTACTTTTATTTATTTATTTTTGCCAGTCGTGGGGCCTGAACTCTGGGCCTGGGCGCTGTCCCTCAGCTCTTCAGCTCAAGGCTAGTTAGTGCTCTACCACTTGAGCCACAGCGCCACTTCTGGCTTTTTCTGCTTATGTGGTGCTGAGGAATCGAACCCAGGGCCTCATGTATCCGAGGCAAGCACTCTACCACTGAGCCAACTACCCAGCCCCTCACTTTACTTTTAAATCAGCCCCCTCTTTTTTCTTTCAAGGTAACCATTGTCCTAATCCACTGTCACCCAAGGCTCTGTTATCCTACCATCAGAGCAGGGCCCAAACAGTACTACTTTATCCCTCTCAAAATCATAGAGAGAGACAAGTCATTATCTCTTTCATTCCTAGTGACTGTAAGACCAGCACTGTGGGAGAGTCCAGCTGAGACTTTCACTGAAGAACTAGTCCTACAGGGTAAAATGAACAGGAAAATTCCTAAGGAAATAACAAGATGAATAACCCAGATCACAAAGAAGCCATGAAGATTAAAAGAGAACACTTCTCAGGCTGTTGGTTTGAATGTTGTCTCCAAGAAGGAAAGGACATTCCACTAAACTTACATGGCATGTCTACACATGCTGAGATGGAAGACTACTTAGTTTCATACATTTCAATCTAGTTTGACATAATTATGTAGCAGGAACTTTAAAAGAGATACTGGAACTTTCATAAATTACTATTCAAGAGCTCATAGATGAAGATATTAGCTCAGTTCTCATAAGTCTTGCATAAACTAGGAAGTGGCTTAATTCGTTATTTTTCTCCACAGTTTGCATCTGTCTTTTCCTTAGCTAAGACAGAATTCCCATAATAACTATCTTCAGATAACTACACAGAGGTCCCCACACAATGGCTTAAACAAAAACTAGCACAACTAGAAGTCAGTGTTTTGCCAACACAGCGCCCAGTTCCTTAATTAAGTCATCCTCCTTCTAGTCTTTTCTACTCAGTGTCTCACTTTCACCCAGATACCTTTTGGACATGCTCTGCCACATCCAGTGAACAAGACCCAGGAAAGAAATGGATCTAACATTGACTGAGTGTCCATACACAGCCTCACACCATGGTCTGCCATAGGATCTCTGGTTCTTTATATTATAACCCAAGAGGATGGAATCCCATTTTATAGATGGGGAAATGGAGGATCAGCTTCTTTATGAAATTACATTGTAAGGCAGTTATTGGTGACAGGCTGGTAACACTTTGCAAACTGGTGGTACAATGTAGATAACAAATTGAAGACGTCCTGAAGAGCTGACCCACATGACAAAGGGAGGAAAGATAAAAGGGCTGTAGCTACACAGGCTCATGAAATCACTATGAAATTGGTATGTGTTAGAAGCACAAGGAGGGAATGTGAATTTGATCAAATAATGAATATAGTCATTAACAACATTTTCTAGAACAACTAATACTCTCAGAAATAGATCGAAATATCCCTGGTAAATGTTTGCTACTTCTACTAACTGAAGAACATAAAAATTGTCTAAAAAAATGAGCAATGATGAGCCAGGAGCTGGTGGCTCATGCCTGTCATCCTAGCTACTCAGGAGGTTGAAATCTGAGGATCTCAGTTAGAAGCCAGGAAAGTCCCTGAGATTACTCCCCCAAAAAGATGGAAGTAGAACTGTGGCTCAAAGTGCTAGAGTGCTAGCCTTGAGCAAAAAAGCTCAGGGACAGCACCCAGGCCCTGAGTTCAAGCCTAAAGACCAGCACACAAAAGTAATGATGAAAAGGTACATGCCTATAATCCCAGCACTCAGGAGGTCCAGACAGGAGGACCAAAAGTTCAAGGCCAGCCTGAGGTTTACACAGCAAGTTCCAGGCCAGCCTGAACTACGCAGGGAGACCTTGTCTCAAAAATAAACAAACAAGGGCTGGGAAGGTGGCTCAGTGGTAGAGCGCTTGCCTTGCATGCATGAGGCCTTGGGTTCGATTCCTCAGCACCACACAAGCAAAAAGACAAAAGCTGGAAGTGGCGCTGTGGCTCAAGTGGTAGAGCGCTAGCCTTGAGCTGAAGAGCTGAGGGACAGCGCCCAGGCCCAGAATTCAGGCCCCACAACTGGACCCAAAAAATAAATAAATAAATAAATAAACAAATAAACAAGTAGAAAAGAAAAAGAGCAGGGAAGTTGTCTCAAATACTTCAAAATGTTTGATAAACATATTAAATTTGAATTACTTACATTGACCAATCCGAAGTAGTGTTCATTGATTGGAAACTGCTCTGGACCAATGTCTTTTTCCAGAGCAGAGGCATTCGTGCCCTGAAAGAAAACACACCAAAAGTTCTATTGCATGGAAAATACATGAGAGTGTACAGTGAAACTTAAGCCAGTGCATTACTGTGACAAGCACACCCCTATGAACAAGGAGTTTGGGAACATTTGTGCTGAAAGAAAAGGGTCAGAATTTAGTTAACCAGTAGACTAGTTAATAGCAGCTCCATTCTTCTTCTCATCTAACTTGTTCATCCCCACAGCCCTGTCCTATTTGGCTTCTATCATCTTTCCTGAGGAAAGGAGGTTTTAGATAGATAGGCAAATGAGCAAGCTATCACTAAGAACGTCTGTGTAAAACACTGGCATTCCTGACAGCTGAATCAGCTTTTAGAAACAGAGTGGCTAGAAATATATAGCCACTTTCAAAGTTGAATTCTTCATTCTGATAAGGATTTGTGCACTCACGGAGCCACACTGGTCTCTGGGACTAAGCATTGGAAAAAGAATGGAGTCTACAGCCATACCACCCTGAACGAGCCCGATCTCATCTGAAAAAGTGAGTGGAACAAAACAGATGTGGATGGCTGCTCTCCTGGAATTCCCATTTTAGTAGATGGAGATGGCCTGGAGCACAAGCAGTGATAACGCACTGGAAAAATACAGTGGGAAATGGCATGGGTGTTGGGGCGGGGGGCATGCAGGAGATAAAGAGTGGACAGCTGCACCTTTCAGTAGAATGGTCAGGGAAGGTCACCTTGCTGGGAAGGGAAATGTCCAACAAACATTGTGACTACTTGTATCAGACGGTAAGTCACATGACCCTCCAACATGATAATAACAGCTACTGAGTCATCTTGCTACATGCTGAGTCTGTGCTGCTCATCCTCATAAACTACCCTATGAAGTAGGTCCCATAATGACTCCTACTTAACAGACAAGGAACTCAAAGGGTCAGCCAGTAAGTGGTAGAGCTAGGGGTTGAACCTAGGAGCCACACTTGATAGTCCTTGATTGTAACCAAATGCTACACAGAGCAATCCTATCTCTTAAATATACTGACCAAGCAGGTACAGTGGCTCACACCTATGACCCGAGATACTCAAGAGGTTGAGATCTGAGAATCACAGTTTGAAGTCAGCCCAGACAGGAAAGTCCATAAGAGTTATTTCCAAAAATCACCCAAAAAAGCCAAAAGAGGAGGAGTTGCTCAAGTGGTAGAGCCTTGAGTAAAAAAGCTAAGGGAGAGTGCCTAAGCCCTGAGTTCAAGCCCCAAGGCTCATGCACAAAGAAAAAAAAAGGAAGGAAAGAAAGAAGGAAGGAAGGAAGGAAGGAAGGAAGGAAGGAAGGAAGGAAGGAAGGGAGGGAGGGAGGGAGGGAGGGAGGGAAAAAATCAAACAAACAAAAAAACACCACAGCATTGACCAAGCCCCACTAAAGGCCATTCACTAGTGGTGGATTATCTTTACTTTCCAAGGCCTAAATGAGTCAGCTGGGAATAGGAAAAGTGATTAAAGATCAGAACAAGGTAAGTTCAGTCATCCCTCATTATGCACATGGGTCTAGTTCCAGGATCCATGAGGAGATACTCAGATCCCTTGAATAAAGTAGTATAATTTTGCTTATAATCTACACACATCCTTCTATCTACTGTAAATCATTCCTTAATTCCTTGCAATACCTAATACAATATAAATCTTATGTAGTTTTGGTTGGAGAATATCAAGAAAACAAGCTGGACATAATCAACACAAATACTATTTTTTATTAATAAGTTTTTTATTGTGAAAATGCCTTACAGAGGGGTTACAATTACAAGAGGAAGGTAATGAGTACATTTCTTTTTTTTTATTTTTTTTTGTTTTTTTTTTTTTGTCAGTCATGGGGCTTGAACTCTGGGCCTGGGCGCTGTCCTTCAGCTCTTCAGCTCAAGGCGAGCGCTCTACCACTTGAGCTACAGTGCCACTTCCGGTTTTCTGGTGGTTTATAGGAGAGATAGGAGTCTCACGGTCTCTCCTGCCCCGGCTGGCTTTGAACCGCGATCCTCAGATCTCAGCCTCCTGAGTAGCTAGGATTACAGGCGTGAGCCACCAGCGCCCGGCATGAGTACATTTCTTATCAAGCATTGTTGCCTCCTCCTTTGTTTTCCCTTACCATCCCTTCCCTCCCATCTCTCCCTCTTCCCCCTCCAAAGTTGTAAAGTTTGTTTTTTCAACATAGCATCTTGTACATTTCATTGTTGCAATGGGTCCACCTGCAGCCCTATTTAAACAATTTGTTTTTTCCTTTCCCCTCCACAAATTATACCAACATCAAAAACAGGGGTTATACCGTGTGGGAAGGACATACAAAGCAACAAAAAAGTCATCTTATAAATATGTTAGAAACAATAACAAAGAAAGGAAAACCATTTGAGTCCTTATTTTAGGGTTCATTTCGCCTGATATCAACTTATCTGACTGTTTCTGCTGTCTTAGATATATACTAGTTATTGCAAATAAGGGAAACCATGGGACCTATATTTCTTTGGGCCTGGCTTACTTCACTTCATATAATTTTTTCCAAGTCTTTCCTCCCCTTTCCTAACAAATGGGGCAATGTCATTCTTTCTGATGGAGGCATAGAATTCATTTTCCTGGTCCATTCATCTACTGAGGGGCATCTGGGTTAGTTCCATATCTTGGCTATGGTAAATAATGCTGCAGTCAACATAGTTATGCTGGTAGCTTTAGAATGGCCTTGTTTGTGATCATTCAGGTAAATGCCCAAAAGTGGGATTGCTGGGTCATAGGGAAGCTCTATGTGGAGTCTTTTGAGGAATCTCCATACTGCTTTCCAAAGTGGTTGAACAAGTTTACACTCTCACCAACAATGCAGTAGGGTCCCCTTCTGTCCACATCCCCTCCAGCATCACTGTTATTAGAGTTCTTGATTATAGCCATTCTAACTGGGGTGAGGTGGTATCTCAATGTTGTTTTGATTTGCATTTCTTTTATGAATAGAGAGGTTGAGCATTTACTCATGTGTCTATTGGCCATCCTTTTTTACTCTTCAGAGAAATTTCTCTGTAAGTCTTTAGCCCACTTATTTACTGGGCAGTTGTTTCTTTGAGGATTTGCTGTTGGGGCATTTAATTTTTTGAGTTCCAGAAATATTTTAGATATGAGACCCTTGTCCATTGCAGGGCTAGTGAATATCTTTTCCTAATCCGTGGGCTTTCTATTGATCTTGTCAGCTATGTCCTTTGCCATGCAGAAGCTCTGCAACTTCATGCAATCCCAATTGTCCAACCTTTCTTTGATTTGTTGTGTTTCTGGATCTCTATTAAGAAAATTTCAGCCTGTGCCAAAGAGACCTAGGATTTCTCCTATTCCGTCCTATAATCTTTTCAAGGTGTCTGCTTTGACTCCAAGGTCTTTGATCCATTTGGAGTTGATTCTGGTGCAGGGTGATATATTTAGTTTTCTACAAGTGATTAACCAATTTTGCCAGCACCATTTACTGAAGAGGCTGTCTTTTTTTTTTTTTTTGGTCTGGTCGTGGGGCTTGAACTCTGGGCCTGGGAGCTGTCCCTCAGCTCTTCAGCTCAAGGCTAGTGCTCTACCACTTGAGCCACAGTGCCATTTCCGGCTTTTTTCTTTTTGTTTATGTGGTGCTGAGGAATCGAACCTAGGCCTCATACATGCAAGGCAAGCGCTCTACCACTGAACCACCTTCCCAGCCCCTCCATTTTATTTTTTTTTAGCTCCCTTATCGAAGATTAGATGGCTATAGGTCTGTAGGTTCATTTCTGGGTTTTCAATTCTCTTCCATTGGTCCTGGGGTCTCTCCTTATGCCAGTACCAAGCTGTTTTGATTACTATGGCTCTGTAGTAGAGTTTGAAATTTGGTATTGATATTCCTCCAGCACTGTTCTTTCTGTTAAGGATCGTTTTTTGCTATTCAGGGTCTTCATTGTTTGATCTGCAGATAACTGCTACGTGGCTACAGGGCCCATGGATCTGGACCAACTGATGTATGAGCAATGGGGAGGGCAGACTCCCATTTGTCATGTGGATCTCCCTTCTCAGGTGAGAAGTTATGTAGCTCACAGAGAGAGAAAGAAAATGAAAATGAAGAAATTCTTGTTAAAAATAATACTAGCCTGGCACTGATGGCTCATGCCTGTAATCCTAGCTACTCAGGAAGCTACAATCTATGGATCACATGTTTCAATGCCAGCCTGGGAAGGAAAGTTTGTGAAACTCTAATCTCCAATTAAGTATTTTTAAAAAGCCAGAAATGGAGGTGTGGCTCAAGTGGTAGAGCACTAGCCTTGAGCATAAAGGATCAGGGATAACTCTCCGGCCCTGAGTTCAAGCTCCAGGCCAGGCACAACAATCATAATCATAATAAATGTTTTGCAACTTATTTTTGACTGATATCTTTAGTATCTCTATTTGTTTGTTTGTTTGTTTGTCTATTGCTGGTGGTAGGCCATGAACTCAGGGCCTGGGCTCTGTCCCTGAGTCTCTCCATGCTCAAGGCTAGAGCTCTACCACTTGAGCCACAGTGCCAGGTCTGGCTTTTTCTGTTTATGTGGTACTGAGAAATCACACCCAGGGCTTCATGCATAGTAGGCAAGAACTCTACCACTACGCCACATTCCCAGCTATTTAGCATCTCTCTCCCAAAATGAAATGGCCCAAGAAGCAGGGTGGGATGTCTACTTGCTGCTAAGTAAACATTAACTATAGGATAACTCAAACCCAAGGAAGAGAACAATGCTGGTTCTCCCTTTCACAGCAAAAATCCTGTTCCCACTTGTTTTGATTCCTTTCTGCCGTCTTACCCATCTACATTTCTCTCCCTGTCATTTGGGACGCAGGGTTCAATGCTCACTTGTATGCAGTGGCTTTAGCAGGTCTCCTCCAGGGAGCCAGCTGTTACTGCCTTCACAATACTGTGACTCTAGGTACAAGGCTGAACTTTTGAAATAACACGACAAACTAGGGCAGCATCTTCTGGCATCGGCCAAAATCACTACAAATTTTTCAGTAAGGTTACTTCTCAATCACAAATTAATGTAAATAATGTACCTTGAATAGATCCTTTTGCCATTTTTCAAGGATAATTAGAATATATGGCATAGAGCCCAGGAAAAATGTCAGATATAAAAACACAACACATGGAAATAGATCTCATTAAGACGTGATGGGGGAAAAAGGAACAGTTTTAAGTTAACCTATGATTTTTCTGGTTGTTAATTCTTGGGTTATATCTGCTCTTCCCTACCCATCTTAGTATTTTTTCCTCTTTCTGGAGGGGAATCTATGAGTGAAGGTCATGATACACACTGAGTTCACAGCACAGGACAAGGAGAGAATAAAGTGAGCTCATGGTGTCTTCAGTGAGACCTGGCTCTTCTCTGAAGTCAACATTCCTCACCACCTTCAGGTAAAGCTTGCTCACTCTTTTACACAACATATACAATGGTATGGAAGGGTCAGGCGGAGAAGCAGGCTGAGTCTGACCCACGGTGCTGCTACCTGACCATTACACGTTCACCCTCATCAAAACGCCACCCTTTCTGATGCTCAGGTATTTGTATGATTGTACAAAGACTTTCCTTTGCCTTTGCCTCAACAGTTTCCCCTCCAACTCATTCTGTCCTAGATGGTTTCAAGACTCACGTGGATGAATTATTTCACACCCTGTTCTCTCAAAGTCCTATTTTCCAGTAGTCATTCCACTCAAATCCAGCCCCCCATTCAAGGAAATCTGGCCATTTCCTTGTAATCCTGACTTCCAGAGAATCACTGCCACCCAAGCATGGTTTTACTGAATGGCTGCTCAAAGTATATCCACAAAGCCAAACTTAGGCTACATCAAAATGTTTGACCTCTTCTTTGTTATACACTTAGAGTCTATGCCCTTTGAAGAGCCCTATATCCTAACCTTTGGATATTCCAGAAAAAACTAAACCCAGTATGAACCATATTGTCTACCTCCTCTGAGCATACAATCAGACATATGTGCAATGTTAGCGTGGGAAAAGTCAAATCACCATGCTGACCAGATCCACTGGAATTCACCCAATTCTAGTAGCACTCAACATGTACCTATTCCAACATGTCTCTAGTATATTCACTCTCCTCTCTGGGATGACTATGTTCAACTTTGCCCAAATGTCCCAGAACTTCAGCATTCCATTGACTCTACTCACTATACCTCTCCACTCAGAAAAGCAAAATTATAACCAGCAGACAAGGACTTGCTTTACTTACTAATCACAAACCTATATGCCTCTCTCATAACTGGTGAATACATCTCTCTTGCCAAAGGATCTCTCCTTATTAAATCCATCTCATAAAAAGTTAGACATCCAGGCTGAAGGCATGACTCAAATGGCAGTTCAAACCCCTGTACCACCAAAAAAAAAAAAAAAGTTAAATACCTTTCAGCATCTCCCTTATATCTCTCTCACACATACAACATACACAGAGAATCTCTATGTTCCCCATGTATCTCCCCCAATTGCCACCTCCATTCTTACTCTCATCCGAGCTTGCCTTCTTTAAACAATTGTCTTTACTGAAGTACAGATGAATCAAATGATCTCTAAGATGAGCGATGTGGGGAGGTGAGGAGGAGGGGAGATGCTGTGTTACTGAAGCTGAGTGATGTGTGTGAGTGGGCTCACACTATTCTATTTATGTTTTTACACATATAGTCATGCATCACTTAACCATGGGAACATGTGCTAAGACACATGTCATTATACAATTTTGTTACTGTGTGCACTTACACCAGCCTAAATAGTCCTACCCCACTCCATGCATAGACCTGTGTGTGCGCACACACACACAGACACACACACACACACATGCACGTGCATAGCAACCAATGAATCAAACCAAGCACAAAGAAAAGGATATAATCGAGAGACATGTATACACAAGATGTGTGATCTGTGGCCACTGTTGCACATAGCACATTGTTTCAGTAGAATGAGTACATTTGGATACAGTATCTTATAGTAAATGCTATCATGAATGAATAGTAATGTACTTGCTTATCATCGAGTGTTCTGTGCTATGCATAACTAACTGTATGGGTTTGCACGAGCAATGGGGTTACTTCCACTAGAACCAAAACACAACATCTCCATTATAATTTTACAGAACCACTGTTATATAAGAATGAGGTCCAGGCTGGGAATGTGGCTTAGTGGTAGAGTGTTTGCCTAGCATGCGTGAAGCCCTGAGTTCCATTCCTCAGTACCACATAAACAGAAAAAAACAAAGCCAAAAGTGGTGCTGTGGCTCAAGTGATAGTGTGCTAGCCTTGAGCAAAAGGGGCTCACGGACAGTGCCCAGGCCCTGAGTTTAAGCCCCAGGACAAAAAAAAAAAAAGAATGAGGTCCATCACTGATCAAAATATCAAGTGGCTCATGACTGTGTATAGGTAGAATAATGGTCACCCAAAGGAATGTCTTAATCACCCAAACTAGTGAATACATTGCCTTCCATAGCAAAGGAAGATGATATTAATTCATGAATCTGCTGGTCTTAAAGTATGGGCCATTTTCAGGACCATAACCCTGAATTATTAGTGACCCTCAGAGTGGGAGGCAGAGGCAGAACATAATAGAACAATGCTGTATGAAGACTCAACTTGCCTTTGGGAGTTTTGAGGATGAAGGAATGCAGGAATGCCCTAGAATGCAGATAGCCACTAGTGTTGGAACAACCTAGAAACTGAAGCTCCCATTGGATCCTCTAGGGAGACTGCAGCCCTGCATCACCTTAACTTTGGCCCAAGGAAATCCATTTTGAACATCCAGATGGTAAGACAGTAAATCTGGATTGCTTAAGCCACTAAGATAATATAATAGCCACTGCAGCCTAGAACGTTAATATACTTGAAGTTTCTCATAATAAAATCTCCTGTAAGACTTACTTCTATTTCCTTAGCCCCATGTCTTCTTGTAGAAGACATTATTCTACAGCTGAAGAAGTGGCTCAGGGGAGAAGCACTTGCCCAGCACCCACAAAGCTCTGAGTTTGATCCCCAAAATCACAGTTAAATTAATAGCAATAAGAAAGCTTGCCTGATCCTCTTCTAGGTTCTAGAAGAGTTCATCCGTATCCCTGATGAACTCCAAACGTTGCAGACTTCAGCAGAAGTGCTTTTAGATGGTTATCTTTTTCCACAAGTGGACTCAAAACCCAACCCTTTCCCCTTAACTTTCTCCCTAGAGCCGGACAGCAATTACTCCATGACTTCAATCAGCAGCTGCAAGCCAACCATTTCCAACTCTATCTTGAAACCTCACTTCTGGGCTCTATATTGCACCAACACTGGCATTCCTACAAGCACTCAACATCCATTTATCCAAACAAGTTTCTCACTCCTCTGGTAAATAACACCCTCCTCCCTTCTCCTCTTCCTTGAGGCTCAGGCTAATACCTCAGGGTAAGCTGAACATCCCCTGCTGAACGCTGCCCCCAGCCATCACAGTCTATAGATTGCCACTCCTTAAATCTCTCCATCCCAGGCTGTCTCACATTCCACTACCTCCAGCCAGGACAGCCTGCCAGGATCTCTTATCTGAATTACTACCACCTCCCACAGAGACTACAGTGTCCACCTCACTCACCCTAACCCACTGTCAATACTGCAACAAAAGGCTTGTAAAAACACAAATCTGCTTTGGAATCCTCCAGTGACTGACTGCACTACTGTCACCACACTCTTCTTGTCCTTTGTTCTCCTCTCTACATTGCCTAACCTAATGTCCCTAGTCACTGCACATCCCCCCCCCACTCATCTGAGCACTCTTCCCCTACCCTTTTACTCTTTTGTAAGACTGGCTTAAAGATCAGCCCCTCAGAAAATTCTTCACAGGCCAGCGTCCCTCTCTTTCCAGTCCCCACAATTGGTAGAACAACCCCTCCCCAGACATCCACATCGCATCCCTAGAACCTTTGACAATATTACCCTACATGCAAAAAGGACTGTGCAGCTATGATTAAATTAAGGATCTGGAGATAAGGTTGTCCTGGATTATCGAGGTGGGTTCAGCACAAGTCACAAGCATCCTAGTAGGAGGGAGTCAGGAAGACTCAGAGTGATTGAGGAAGCAAAGGTAAGAGAGACTGAAGCTGCTACACTGCTGGCTCAGAGACAGAAGAAGAGCCCATGAGCCACGGAATACAAGCAGCTTGCAGAACCCCCTAAAGCTGAGGGAGGAGACTTTCCCTAAAGTGTTGGGAAGGTGTGCAACACAAGTCACACCTTTAACAACTCCAGAACTAAATGATAATAAAGTTATGTTTTTAACTAGTCTTTTTTTTTTGTCAGTCGTAGGGCTTGAACTCTGGACCTGAGTGCTGTCCCTCAGCTCTTCAGCTCAAGGCTAGTGCTTGAGCTACAACTCCACTTCCATAAAGTTATGTTTTTAATCTACTAAGTTTACGGTCATTTTTTACAGCAGCAATGGGAAATTAGAATATCTCCTCCCTCCTCAACCTCTACTCCCACTCACAGCATCCTGTGTACACTCTTACATATTCCAACTCCTATTTATACAAGCATTAAGACATGTTTGCACTAAATGAGAGCAAAGGGCTTCTCTGACCTATGCCACGGCGCATTCTCAGTGGGAAGCACATAGTAAGCTCACAGTGCCTGCAGGCTGGGTGGCTAGCTGGGTGGATACACAAGTGGGGATGGTGTGCATGACAATTTTTTGATACAGATGTGTGTACTGTTCAATGAGGCATGAGTGGTACCCATCACCAGCTCCGCACTCTCTCATCCCTCTTATAGACACACTCCAGGAACTGGTTTCCATGGATACAGAATGTCACTGATATTGACAGTTGGAAAGAAATTCTTTGCTTGAAATGCTGGTATTTACCTTTGGCTACAAAAATCTTTGTGGCTCTTTTAAATTTTTAGCAGATTTACAGGCTAATTATGTTAAGGGTAAAAATGTGTGTATGACAAAGAAACAGACAGGAAGGGAATGTCTCATAAGATGATGACAATGATGATGAGGGCTAAAAATATGAAGTGGGCAGTATCAAACAATAATTTAAATGACCATGTCCTTCACCCCTTCAGTTCTCCTTCAATTTATTCAACCATATATAGTCACAGAAGTGGGAAGAGATAAGAAGCCTTAAACAGTGACCCAAATAATATGTGTGTTTTTGGCAAGATGGAAAAATGTATTTATCATTTTCCTATAAATATTCAAGATAATGTAGGTCTGAGGTCGCAGGTCTAAGGTACTGGCGGTCTCAGAATCCATCTTTTTGTATTTTTGTGATTTATATGTGTATGTGTGATAATTTCATCAGACAAAACTGTATTACTCTCATTTATCTCATTGCTCGGCTGACCTCAAGCGTCAGTTGCTTGCTTTGAAATTAGGATGGCTTCTCTAGGTTCTACCATCAACTAACTTCTGCCAAGGGGATGTAGAAAAACAGGAGAGACCATTCTTAGCTTGCATGCATGCTCCTGGAAGATTCACACATTACTTGTCATATAACCTCTCTGGCTAAAATCTAATCTAGTCACAAGGCTATACCTAGCTGCAAGGAAGGCTGGTAAAAAGATTTACCTAAGAACTCATGTTAAAATATTCTTTTGCATTAGGGATGGAAAATGAGTACTGAGGGAAAATGAATACTTGTGTCAATAGTTCAGACAGTGTCTGCAAGATTTGTAAGAGAAAAAAATTGGAACTAGTCCCAGCACTGGTGGTTCATGCCTTTAATCCTAGCTACTCAGGAGGCTGAGATCTGAGGATCATAGTTCAAAGCCAGCCCAGGGAAGGAAAGTCTGAGAGACTCCTATCTCCAATTAATCACCTGAAAACTGAAAGTGGAACTGTGGCTCAGAGTGGTAGAACAAAAAAAGCCTTGAGCCAAAAAGATCAGGGACTGTGCCCAGGCCCTGAGATCAAGCCTCATGACTAACAAAAACAAAACAAAACAAAAAAAGAACTAAGCTGGTTAAATAATTATGGATATATATACATATATATATATATATATACACACACACACACACACATGTAATGGAAATACAATTGAAACATTGTTTAAACAAAGTTGCCGCACAAGTATAAAAATTTATCCAAGATAGGGTGATAAGAACATAGTACAGAGTAACACTGTAGATGGGGCACTCCTGGAAATATCATCATCATTCAATCAATTTATACCTGACCAGCTTTGTACCCACTTTGTATCTACTACTCTTCTATATCTGAAGAACACAAAGTGGTCAACGTAGACGCAGTATTCAACACCTACATCTTAATGGAACAACAGAAAAATTATTATTAATTTGCTTGGCTTGGGTTTTTGTGTGTTTGTTTGGGGTGGCAGGAACGCAAAGTGGAGATAAGGTCTCACCAGGCTAGTTCTGCACGCTAAGGTTCAAGTGAGTTTCTTGCCTCTTACAGTAGCTGGGACTAAGGGCATACCACACCACACCTGATCAACACTTAAGAAATTATTAACAATGCACAGGGGTATCAGAGAATGGGGCCATGAGATATAGAACTCTTTTTTTTTACTATGAGTATGTATAATTTTTGGTACTGAAAATGTAATATATTTAATTTTTAAAATTTAGTAAGCTAATTCCCTGCATACTACTTACCAAAGGCTCCTCAGCACATACTTCAGGTTGCATTTGCCCTGTTTTCCTTGCCAGTATTTATTTGCCTTTGATTTCGGTTACTTTGCCTTTCTTTGGAGGTTTCCTGGCCAAGAGGTCAAGTTGCTGAGATCCTGCTTCCCCAGTCCATAGGGGCAGCAGAGAGAATGACAAACTGTGAATGTGGCAGGCACTATATAAATTGTGAAGTGCATTACACAGCCAAAAGCCTTTTGTGAACAGGCAGCACAATGGCTCCAAAGGCAACAGGAGGCAGTGAAAATAATTGTTATATGACCAGATGCTGACAAAGAATGCCTCCATGGGGGAAAATCATAGGGTCTGAAACAAACTTCTTATTTCCTTCAGTTTTAAAAAAAAGTGGTAACCTTTGAAAACAATGCAGCCAACTTTATTAAAAATAGAATCTGAGCTGGGACAAGCTCCAACAAGCAGGCTATAATGTTAGCTTTTCAAAGCACCTTGGAAAGTGATTCTGAGACTACCAAGAGTATTAGTGACACATCAAATACACAACAACAACAACGACTCAAAAAGAATGAATCACATATAATGATATAGAAAGCAATTTCTTTTCAAGACAATTCAAAAAAAAAAAAGAAAGAAAGAACTTACAAAGGACACAAGCTAGAATTTCTTCCTTGAAGAACATATAGAGAAAGAATCTAGAAATGGGTACCAGTGGCTCACCTGTAATCCTAGCTATTCAGGAAGCTGAGATCTGAGGATCATGGTTCAAAGCCAGCCCGGCAGAAAAGTCTGTGAGACTCTTATCTCCAATTAACCACCAGAAAACCAGAAGTAGCACTGTGGTTCAAGTGGTAGAGTGCTAGCCTTGAGCTGAAGAGCTGAGAGACAGCGCCCAGGCCCAGCATTCAAGTCCCATGATTAACAACAACAAAAGAAAAAGAATCTTGCCAAGGTTGAGGAAATAACTGAAACAATGACACTGACAGTGTCTGACGAGGTCCCCAGAGGTGGAGACCAACTTGCCCCAAATCTCACTATAGCCACCCATATGTCTCTGCATCCTAAGGCACAGCCTCTCTTTCAAATTTGAACAGAGTCCCGAGGGCACACTAGAAAGGACAAAGATACCATGTAATGATTACAATCCACATACACAGAGAATTAAGCCATTAGTTATAAAGCATGAATAAAATAGATAAAATAGATGTGCAGCTACTAAAACATCATTTTTAGGCCTAGATTCCAAAGGCTGCTTAACCAATTAAATTTTCAAAATTCAATAGTATATAACAGCTAGGAATCAGTGGCTCATGCCATTGGAAGGCTGATAAAAGGAGTATCACAGTTCAAGGCTAGTCCAGGAAGAAAAGTTCACAAAACACCCTTCTCAATCTATAAGCTGGGTGCAGTGGTATACACCTGTCATCCTAGCTAACTGAAAGGCAGAGACAGGAAGGAGCATCATTCTAAGCCAGACTCAGGGGAGAAAATAAGTCCACAAGACTCCATATCAACGGAATGTGTCATTTCAGTTATGGTGGGAAGCCTAAAATAAGCAGATCACAGGCCAGTTATATGACTAGGCAGGAAGCGAGACCCTATCTCTCAAAAATAATGAGGACTGGGTCAGAAGCAGAGTGCCTGCCTACAAGGCCCTGAGTTTAAACCCTAGTACCACAAGCGAAAAAACACCTACATAAAGCACTAGTTTTCTTCATCCTTTAGTCTAGAATTCTAGACTTCTGATGCCAGACTCATTCCAAAATAACCTTGTGAAGAAAGTAAAATAAAAAGGAAATGATTCAATTCAGCCCAAGGTCTGTGGTTGAGTCAGGAGCCACCTGCTACAGTTCCAGGATGTTTAAGGGAAAATTGAATGTAATTAATAATAATGATACTGACTCACAAGTAGCATTTACTATGTCCAGTCACTTTTCTGTATTATTTCCTCAGTTTAAGTCCCTCAATAATCCTCTAAGATGGATACCATTATTTTCCATATGTTAAAATAAGCTGATGCCGGTGGCTCACACCTGTAATCCTAGCTACTAAAGAGGCTGAGATCTGAGGATCATGGTTCAAAGTCACCCTGGGCAGGAAAGTCTGTGAGACTCTTATCTCCAATAAACCACCAGAAACCTGGAAGTAGAGCTATAGTTCAAGTGGTAGAGCGTTAGCCTTGAGTTGAAGAGCTGAGGGACAGCATCCAGGCCCAGAATTCAAGTCCCACAACCAACAAAGAAAAAACATATATATATAAAAATAATAAAAAGTAAGAGTTTAGCCAGGCACTGGTGGCTCATACCTAGAATCCTAGCTATTTAGATGGCTGAGGATCTAAGGATCACAAGTTCAAAGCTAGCCCAGACAGGAAAGTCTATGAGACTCTTATTTCTGGTTAACCACCAAAAAGCCACATATGGAACTGTGGCTTAAGTGATAGAGAACCAGCCTTAAGTGAAAAAGCTAAGAGACAGTACCCAGGCCCTGAGTACTGACTCAAAAAAAAATAAAATAAGACAGACAAAACTGAGTGCCCGTAGCTCATGCCTGCAATCCTAACTACTCAGGAGGTAGAGATCTTAGGATCAAAGTTCAAAGCCAACTCAGACAGACAAAACTTTGAGACTCTTATCTTAATAAACAAGAAAAAGCAGGAAGTAGAGGTGTGGCTCAACAGCTATGAGGGAAAAAGCCAAGACCTGAGTTCAATCCCCAGGATTGGTAGAGAAAAAGAGAGAGAGAGAGAGAGAGAGAGAGAGATGGTATCCTCTTCATGGAATTCCTGTGAGGAATCAAAGGAGTAAAATATGCAGAAAATCCTTCGAAAAGGGACTGGGCACAGGAATTGCTACGTCTTAGTCATTCTAGTCTCACTGGCCTTCATTTTCCTTGGCCAACCTAGCACCCTGGCAGGAGGCTCCTGACTCATCCTGAGCCCATCATTTCCTTTTTTCTTCACTTTCTCTATAAAAAGAAAAGATTCTCATAATTGTTTCAAAGGCTGGGAGTCTTTAGCCAAATAAGAAAAGAATGTTGTCTAAAAAGACAGAGAGAGAGAGAGAGAGAGAGCAAAAAAAGAATTCTAAGGAGTAAGCTGGTTCACATGTAATCATGGATTAAGAAGCAATCTTACTTCCCTAATTTCTAAATTCTTATAAATCATCTCAATTCCCGCAAGGATAATTACTATATATATATATATATATATATATATATATATATATATATATAAATAAAACAATGGGATGCAGATAGAAGGGCAAAGTACTAGAATTATGCAGAATAAAATGTCATTATACCCATAGAGCTCATCTCTCCATGCTGGGGTCAGTGGGAACAGGGAGTGAAGGACAGAATTGGCGGGAATTTTATAGAGGGAAATGTATTTTGGGGATCCAGTGAAAGCTACAGAATATCCACCAAGCCTTTAGAAGATACAAATGCAGACAGTGATGCTGAAACTCCTGACTGGGACATATGTGGGCCAATGTTCCCTCCTCAGAGCTGCCCTGGTCTGGGCATCCTCCCTCTCCCTCTGGCTGCCTCCTCCTCACCAAGTGGCCAATGTCACTTCCTCCCTGACCCTTCCCTTCACAGCATCCTGTCTGTCTGTTCCTTCACAGCACTTACCACATTTTGTAATAGCATAACTGCTTATGATTATTTAACACAGGTCTTCCAACTAAGAATACAGGTTTGCAAATGACAGCCTATAGGCTGAATGTGACCCATCAACAACTTCTATAAATAAAGTTTTATTGGATCACAGCCATGATCACTTATCTTCTCGCTGCAACTTCTTTTGCAACACAATGACAGCTGTGTCATAATGACAAGAAACATGATGGCCCACAAAGCCTAAAATATTCAGTCCTTTATAGAAAAACTGGCCAGCTCTTCCCTAGACCTGAAGCCTTACATAAGGGATGATAATGCCTGATTGACTTGCCGCTACTAAGTAGTGTGTGATATGGAAAAGGCTCTGAGGTAGATTTGCTCCAGGAGAAGGGTGAGCAGTTTTGCCACTTATTATTTAGAGACCTTCACATCTATGTGTTTATTGATCCTACCCATTAACCCAGAGCAGATAACTCTCAATCTCATGGGAAAATGGAAAGTAGCCAGGCTTACTCAGGCAGAGGCAGATCATCTGATCCCAGAATCTTAGTTCCTGACCACAAGTCAGGAGAGAGGGTCTTTCATTCAAGTTGAAGAATGCCTTTGCTGCAAAGGTACAGACTGGGCAGAAAGCCAGAACTATTCATGAACATGCCAACTTTGGCCAGTGGCTATCACATGTCATCCCACCACCAAGCACATCTCAAGTGGCTATGGATGACCATCCTGTTGGCTTGGCAAACAGTTCACCACAAAGTCCTATCCCACTGAGCAACATGCAATTACCTCACACTCTGCCCAATTCATCAGTGACAGTGATAATATATCCACTCCACAGGTGAGAGAACGGGAACCAATGGAAGTTAAATAACTTGCTATGGTCAAGCAAACAGAAGGCAGAGGTCAGCGGTCATTACAAACCTAAACCCTGGTTAAGTATCCATCCTCTTCAGACTTTAACAGGACTCCACCACACAGAAGAAGGCAAACAGAATGTCATCGTGCACCATGACGTCATGTGTTTCCTTTCCTGATATTCCATGATACTGGATGGGGCAGGGGAGGATTACTCAGGAAAAATAAGTAAATAAAAAATCAACTTAATTTTATACAGAAGCCAAAACACAACTACTGAAGTAGATACCTGGGATACTTGACTGCATACTGGTACAAAATCATTATAGGAAGGAACAGTGAAGATTTGCTCCACCTCTGGCTGGCAAAACTATGACCCACACACTGAGAGACAACACAAAGAAGTCCTCACACAGAGGTACCCACCAACTCAAGACTGGGCCCAAGGCTATTTTCTAGCAGAACAAGAAGAAGGAAGAAATAGTCACCGGTAGTCACTAAACTCACTACAAAGGCCCCAGGGTGTCTCTGGGATGAGGATGTTCCTCACACTCCTACTTTAATGGGGCTCCTCACATCACTTTCCAGAACAGCTGTCTCAGAAGTGGGAATAGGAGCTAGACACAGCCCCAGGTTAGAGGTCAATTCTACAATTCATTACAGTGAGATGGCAGCCCCCCCTCCCCCCAACCTGCCATACCACATCCAAGCTCAGGATCTTCATCAGGGAAAAGCATGACACGCTAAGAAGATTGCAATTCAAAGACAGCCTGGGCAGAAGAGCCCATGAGACTGCATGCATCTCAATAGAGGAAAGATGGGCACGGTGGCATATACCTGTTATCTAATAACTGAGAAGCATAAAATATGCAATTGCCACTCATGACATACCCAAAGAGGAGCAAGATCTTATGTTAAAAGTAACAGTAACAGCCAGGCACCAGTAGCTCATACCTGTAATCCTAGCTCCTCAGGAGGCTGAGCTCTGAGGATTCAGGTTCAAAGCCAATCAGGGAAGGAAAGTCCGAGAGACTCTTATTTCCAATTCACCACCAGAAAACTGGAAGTGGAGTTGTGGCTCAAAGTGGTGGAGCTCTAGCCTTGAGCAAAAGAGCCCAAGGACAGCACCCAGGCCCTGAATTCAAGCCCCACAAATGGGGAAAAATTGAGGTGTATGTTTTATTTATCTCTCCATTTTGCTAATGATTCTTTTTTATTGTACTTTACAAAAATATTGGCCTGAGGCAGATTGAAAATAAAAATAAAGTGAGTCTTTCCTTGCATACTTAGAAAATAATTGCCAAAAACAACACATTAAATGAGATTGAGTATATTCTCCTAAACATGGGAATGGCTATTCAAGCTCACATCTAACATGAAAATACACGGAGACACCATTCTAGCTGGGTGCTGGTGGCTCATGCCTATAATCCTAGCTGCTCAGGAGGCTAAGAACTGAGGATCCAGCCATCCCAGGAAGAAGTCTGTAAGACTCATATCCAATTAACCACCAAAACCTCAGAAAGCAGGTCTGTGGATAGAGTGCCATCCTTGGGTGATAAAGCCCAGGCCCTGAGTTCAAGTCCTAGTACCATCTCACACACACACACACACACACACACACACACACACACACACACTCCAGTTTATCCCCCTGGCAAAGATCAAGAAGTTTGTGGATGGCATACTGCTTTGGCAAGGTTATAGGCAACACGGGTCGCACATAACACTGATGATGAGCACTTTGGCAAAATCGCTCCAAGTTATAAACACAAACCCATTTCTCAGAAGTCACTTGACAGACTCTCACAAGTACAACAGGACAGCCCAGCAGAGCTGTTCCCCTGCAGCCCTATTTGTAAAAAACAAAAATCTGGAAAACTACCTCACATTCTGGTAGTCAGCAGGAACCATGCTAAGTGAATTCAATACAGTGAAGCAACCGCACATCCGGCATCAAAAACCAGAACGACTGTGGGGCACCAATGGCTTAGGCCTGTAACCCTGCCAAGCCAGGCAGGAAATCTCAGTTACAAAACAAAATAAATAAACAGAAGTGAAGCTGTGGCTCAAGTAGTAGAGCACAGCTTGGGTGAGAAATCTCAGAGATAATGCCCAGGTGGCCCTGAGTTCAAGCCCCAGTACTGGCACAAAGATAAAATAAAAATAAAAAGCTGGAGTGAGGATGCTCTTTACACACTCACCATCAAGATACAAAAAGCAAGAGGCAGTTCAGGACAGATCTGTATATATCGTAATATACTTATATGTATATCATATGTGCTATTGTATATATGCCATATGTATATATATATATATATATCATATGTGCTATTTTTAAAAGCCAATGGGAAAAGATAAACACATTTGCTTGTATGAACATAAGAAACATCTAAATAGAAGCATAAGAAATTGTAAATACTGATAAATGTCAAGGAAGGAACTCAATGATGGGACTTTTTTCAAACATATACCCTTTTGCAAATTTTGGAATTTGTGACCTGTGCCTACCAATTACCTATTCAAAACTTTATTTAAAAACTTTTAAGACCTGAGCTATGGGGCTCAAGCACCAGCCTTGAATAAAAAAGCCAAGTGAGAGTGCAAGGCACTGAGTTCAAGTTCTAGTACCAGCATATACACCAAAAAAGTTACATCTGTCATCAGGATCTGATAGTGAAGTAAGGAGGTCAGATCTGGCCAGCCCCAGATTGGCACATGGTGGATTGTATGGTCTGGCATTCTGTCTTCATGCTGGGGGAAGGAAATTACCCCCCTCCCCAGACTCCTAGGTGATGGGAATGGCCAGATCCCTGGAGGCGGGGGCAGGCACTGTACTGACCCTATTAGGACCAGACCAGCACAGGAATCATCACACTGTGACACGTGTGTCTCTGTGGTCAAGTCCTGTATCCCGTCTCTTGGCTCATCTCTGGTCATCATGGTGTCCCAATTCAATCCTCCATTGGAGCTGAAATGATTTGTTGGTATTGTTTTTGTTCTTTCTTTCTCGCTAGCCTGTTTCCTAGCTGTGTTATATGTATTTGGGGGCTGTAACAACTAGCTGCCCGCAGCCTGCTAACTGTATAAAAAAGACTCCAATATTCCATCTTCCAAGATGTGACTTCTGGGATAATTCACCTTACAACAGAGGCTGAGGAATCTGGTTCAAAAACAGCCAGGACAGGAAGACCCATAAGATTCTTCCCTACAATTAACCACCAAAAAGCCAAAAAAGGAACTGTGGCTCTGGTGGTAGAACGCTAGCCCTGAGCAAAAAAGCTCAGGGATAGCACCAGGCTCTGAGTTGAAGCCCCAGGACTGGCACGCAAGTGCGCACACGCACGCACACACACACACACACACAAGCTATATCTCTTCACTCAATTATCAGTAATTATTTATTTTATCTGTGACATATATGTTATCCCATGCTGACAGCTGGGAAAGCAGCAATATAATAATCATAGCTCCCGCCCCGAAGTTGTTACCACTCAAACACGGTAGTTTCTTGACACTGAATGCTCATCAGAGTCAACTGTGGCCCTTAACACACACACACACACACACACACACACACATGCATAAAATCCACTCGAGGCTATCTGCACCTACATATTTTCAAGAACTATGAGACTGAGGTCCTTTGTAAGCTGCAGATCAAATAGTCTCCCATTGATTAAAAACCACTACATAGAGAATTTTAAAAACACATAGTCTATCAATCTATTTCTATTACTAGAAAATACCCAAATCTGAGTAACTTATACAGACAAGAGGTATAGTTAGCTTACAGGCTTAGAGCCTGAAACTACAAACAGTATGGTGCAGATCCTGGTGAAGACCTTGTGTGGGAAGGCAACTCAATGGCAGGAGCACTTGTGAGAAGGTAAGACCCTGTTCTCAGGTGGGAAGAGAGAGCAGGGGCTCTGCTCTATTCTTACAACTCTTTGATAAGCACTAGCTTGTCGGGATCCTATGTAAAACACATCAGTTCCTTTGGAGAGCATTCCCCCAAATGATCTAACAACCTCTTAGCAGACTCAAAGGCCTCACCATTTGTAAGTTGGGGGCCCAAGCCTCAATACACAGCCTCTTGCAGATCTTAGATCTACATTCTAGACTAATGAAGGCACATGGGCAAACGCAGGACCAAGAGCATTCACCACTGCCCTCTTTTCAGATATAGTATTTTGGAAACCATTGATTGTCTCTAAATCTGAGAATGAGTAAGGAAGCCGTGGCTAAGTCCAAGAATACAGCCATAGAGAAATCAGAAAGAATAACCTAGATTGCTGTGTCAGCATAATCCCAGAGAAATATAGTTGTAAAAAGCCACATTTTTATCCACACACTGTCATATCACTTACAGAATCATAAATAAAGACATGTACTGATGACACTCTATGAAGATGGTTTCTTTAGATTGGAGAGGTAAGTAGAGACAGGGTAGTGAGTAGTGTTTTTAAAGTTATTATGTCTGAAAAAGTATTTTTAAAAATTAACCCAAATATGACTAAATTTTAATATCCATTAAGTCTGAAAGGTAGTTACTTACACATATAACATACTACATTCTTTTATTTTTCTATACTCTGTGGGGTGTTGAGGTTTGGTGATATTTTTTTTCTTTTTTGTCAGTCCTTGGGCTTGAACTCAGAGCCTGGACACTGTCCCTGAGCTTCTTTTGTTCAAGGCTAGCACTCTACCACTTGGGCCACAACACCACTTCTAGCTTTTTCTGTTTATGTGGTAGTGAGGAATTGAACCCAGGGCTTCAAGCATGCTAGGCAAGCACTCTACCACTAAACCACATTCCCAACCCTTAAGTTGTTTGTTTGTTTGTTTTTAAGACTTCACCAGTGTTGTGATAAATAACCAGAGCTTAGAATTTCTATTCCAAAAGTAAAAAATAGTCAAAATCTAGCTACTTAATATCAAGAAATACATCTATAGAAAGGCAGCAATCCATAGCTCTAGCTCTTGACGTTAAATCATTACCCTAAATAACTTTACATTGATTTCAAAACTTCCACAAGGCAGCTAATTTCTATAAGCAATATTTTTTAAGAGGCCAAGGCTATTACCTGAGAAAAATCAGTATTTCTCAAAGCATGCTCCTCAAGTCTTCTAGGATACAGTGTAGAAGAAATGGGGAGAAGGAAGGACTATTTATTAAAAATGTATATTCCAGGGCCCCACCATAGACCTACTTAATCAAAATCTCTAAGAATTTTCGAGACTATTTTCATTGTTGTTACTGTTTGTTGTTTTGTTTGTGTGTGTGTGCCAATCCTGGAGAAAGAACTCAGGACCTGAGTGCTGTCCCTCAGCATTTTTTGCTCAAAGCTACCACTTGAGCCATAGTTTCACTTCTAGCGTTTTTTGAGTAATTAATTGGAGATAAGAGTCTCACAGATTTTCCTGCCCATGCTGGATTCGAACTACGATCCTTCAGATCTCAATCTCCTATGTAGCTAGTGTTACAGGTATGAACCACTAGCACCCAACTCAGAGTCTGAATTTTAATGAGGTAATATATATGTGGGCATCATTCTTTGGTACACTAAAGAACCACTGAATGAGTATACTGGGGCTTAAACTCAGGGCCTGGCCTGGATGTGAATCACAATCCTCCAGATCTCAACCTCCTGAACAGCTAGAATTACAAGTCTGAGCCACCTACCAGCTCCTGACAGGAGATGGTCATCTTGTCTTCATTCTTTAGATTTATTACTTTCTACCTTCTCTGCTTTGTTTAGTCTCCCTGACATTCTTTTTTTTTTCCTCGTTGTGGGCTTGAACGAGCTCTTCAGCTAGCACTCTACCACTTGAGCCACAGCCCCACTTCCGATTTTCTAGTGGTATATTGGATATAAGAGTCTCACGGACTTTCTTGCCCAGGCTGGCTTTGAACAGTGATCCTCAGATCTCAACCTCCTGAGTAGCTAGGATTACAGGCATAAGCCACCAGTGCCTGGCTCCCTGACATTCTTATTCATTGTTCCTATCCCTATTTTCAGACAAGACCAGCTGACTCCCAAGCCCTAGAAAACTGCTGCCCAGCCTCAGAGGTCAAAACAATCCAACACCAACCATGGAGCTTCACTAGTAAACAGGAAAAGGCAAATTTAAACCACAAGGGGCTGGGAGATCTCGCTGGAGATGTACATCACTGATAGAGTAGTTGCTAAGCATGCACAAGGATCCAGGGCTCAATTCACTAGCACTACCAAAAACAGAAAATTTAATGAATGAATAAACTACAAAGATGCAATTTCACACCCATCAGATTGGCAAAATGCCATGTCTAGCAATATCAAGTGTCTGTAAGCATGTGGAACAACTGGATTCCTCCCCCACCCAGTGCTGCTGGCTAGATGACAAATTGGTACAGCTGCTTTGGAGAGCATCTGGAGACATATGAAGGTAGAAGATGCCCATTTCCTTTGACCTAGAATCTCTCTTCCAGATGTATGCCATCGAGAAACTGTAGACATTTACAGGAAGGCAAGTTCACAAGTGTTCGTAGTACTAAAACACTAAAACAGCACAGATGGGAAAACAGTATGCCTACGGGATCATCAACAATAAAATGCTGTACATTGTCGCACATGCATTTGAAGGAATATTACATAGTAGTTAAAATTAACTAGAATTATGTCTATCTTAATGGATAATTCTCCAAATCATAACTTAAGCAATATTAGCAAACTGAGAGGATCAGCTTGGTGTTACACAGCATGTTTAAAACACAAAGAGATAATATTTTATAGAGTTTATGAATGAACACACATATGATAACCATATAAAAACGTGATAAAATACCAAATTCAAACTAGTAGCCATTCTGTCTGGGAAGGAGGGTGCTGAGATACAGAAGGATTCCCAAGAGGTTTAAGTATGTTTGTAATGTTTTGTTTCTTCACTGGGTGGAGATATTGAGTGTTCATTCTGCTACTATACCTACTTTTCTTTTCTTTTTTCTTTTTTTTTTGCCAGTCCTGGGGCTTGAACTCAGGGCCGGGGCACTGATCCTGAGCTTGTTTTTGCTCAAGGCTAGCACTCTACCACTTGAGCCACAGCACCATTTCCGGCTTTTTCTGTTTATGTGGTACTAAGAAATGGAACCCAGGCTTCATGCATGCTAAGCAAGCACTCTACCACTAAGCCACATTCCCAGCCTTATACCTACTTTTCTAGATGCCTAAAATTCATTCCCACCCAGCAAAAGAATCCCACATCTGAGATACTTTAACCCATTTGTGGTTCTCAAAGTGGCCTCAAAACTCCTAATCAGCAAAGAATTGGGAACAAATAGCCCTCCCCACCCCATCCCCCACTCCACCCCACTCCCCTACCCATCATCTCACCCTTAGATCTTAAACCAACCCATCACAAATAATGATGCTTAGAACTGTGATAAAATTCCATATTGGAATTTACAATGGTTCCCAAGCTCTAGCTCATAATCTCAGGACAGAAAGAGTCCCCAAGTCCTTTGTGCCAGTGTTAGACAGATACAGAGTTTGTCTAAAGGAAGGTTTTCCTTGATCACTTCTGAGTGGCCTTTTCTCTCAAAAGACCAAATCTTAGACTAGCATTTGGCTTCACCAAAATGGAAGATTCACTAAAACTAGATGTATTAATTTATTCAGACTAGAAAAGCTAATTATATCAAAAGACATCTCACAATTCTATTCTTTTTTTTCTTTTTTGTCAGTAATGGGGCTTGAACTCAGGGCCTGGGCATTGTTCCTCAGCTCTTCAGCTCAAGTCTAGTGCTCTACCACTTGAGCCACAGCACCACTTCTGGGTTTCTAGTGGTTTATTGGAGATAAGAGACCCATTGCAACAATGATACCCACTAGACACTATAGTGGAAATGAACTTTGCAACTTCGGGGCAGGGAAGGGGGGCAGGAAGGAGTGGGGGGGGGAGGGATAGTGGGAGCACAACAAAGGAGGGGGTAACAATGCTTGACAAGAAATGTATGAATTACCTTACTCATGTAACTATAACCCCTCTGGACAGCATCTTTACAATTAATTTAGATTTAAAAAAAAAAGAGTCTCGGGTCTGGAAGGTGGCTCAGTGGTAGAGCGCTTGCCTTGCATGCCTGAGGTCCTGGGTTCAATTCCTCAGCACCACATAAGCAAAAAGAAAAAAAGCCAGAAGTGGCACTATGGCTCAAGTGGTAGAGCGCTAGCCTTGAACTGAAGAGCTGAGGGACAGCGCCCAGGCCGAGTTCAGGCCCCATGACTGGACCCAAAAAAAAAAAGTCTCACAGACTTTTCTGCCTGGGCTGGCTTTGAACTTCAATCCTCAGATCTCAGCCTCCTGAGTAGCTAGGATTACAGGTGTAGTCACTGGCACCCAGTTACAACTCTATTCTTACAACTCTAAGTTGCTTTGAGCTGGCTTTATGTGGAGGCTAGAGGTCAAATCACCAAAAGATAACTTTTTGATATTTCTGAGTTTAATACATCATAAAACCTCAATTACTGACAACTGCTAGAAAGACGAGGTGAGCCAGGAGAAGGAAAGGTTGGGAAGGGAACACAGGAAATCAGAGCAAGGAAAAACTCTCTTAATTGTGAAGATAATCAAATTCCAAGTTTGCTATCAATTACAACCTAAACATACAAAATTCTCTACTAGTGAAAAAAGTATATAGGTTTGTTATATGGGTGAACTGGACTACAAAATTGATACCCATAAAGGTATCATGATCTTTCACTCTAGCTAAATATTGGCATTCAACTTTGTCTTCCCTTAAGATTCCAAGAGAAACACAGAAAAATCTGCAGATTTAATTGTCAGGTCTTGACCTAACATAAACTCCAGAATATTAGAACTGTGGAGCCAGAACAGAATTTTTCCCCCTTTTAAACATTAATCTATCTCATTCAAGCTGCATTTTTTAAAACCCAACCACTATCAGAGTAAATCCTCTCACATAATTGTAACCATTCTTAGCTGAAAGACTAAACTTCCAGTTATGTTATCTTTTAAGAATGACAGAAAGTATAAAACAAAAGGCAAGCTTTCTCACATCATGAAATGGACTTTTTTTTTAATTAAAAAAAATTCCAGGGGCTGGGAAGGTGTCTCAGTGGTAGAGCGCTTGCCTTGCTTGCCTGAGGCCCTGGGTTCGATTCCTTAGCACCACATAAGCAAAAAGAAAAAACCGGAAGTGGCGCTGTGGCTCAAGTGGTAGAGTGCTAGCCCTGAGCTGAAGAGCTGAGGGACAGCTCCCAGGCCCAGAGTTCAGGCCCCACGACCGGACCCCCCCTAAAAAAAAAAATTCCAGCCAGGTTCTGGTGGCTCACACCTATAATTCTAGCTATTCAAGAGATTAAGATCTGAGGATGGCTATTTGAAGCCAGCCCAGGCAGGAAAGTCCATGAGACTCTAATCAAAAAGCCAGAAGTGGCACTGTGGCTCAAATAGTAGAGCACCAGCCTTGAGCAAAAAAGCAAATATACAGTGCATAGGCTCTAAATACAAACCCCAGTACCAGCACACACAAAAAATAATCCCAATCATTCTCAAAGTACCAAATTACCTGCCCTGGGTAAACAGTTGATTCACTAAGATAAAACTATGTTTATACTTAAAAAAAAAACTTCACTTTTGTTGCCAAATTTTACTCTCCCCTCTATTTGAATATAACTTCATTTCTTGAAGAGAATTCCAACCCAGCAGTTAAGCTGGAATATTATCCTGGAATTGTTTCATGATACTAAAATGCTAACATGTGATGAATTCTACACTGCTTTAAACAAGGAGTTAGGGAGTTAGGAGGTTTCTAACCAATTAAGAGATGTAGTATTTTATAAAGACTTTGTGTGGGGCAGGGGAGGGGGGTTTCAGTACTGGAGCTTGAACACAAGGCCTCATATTCTTGCTTGTGTTTTTCCATCCAAGGCCACCACTCTACCACTTAAGCTCCACCTCCACTTCTGACTTTTTGATGGTTTATTGGAGATAAGAGTCTCATAGATTTGTCTGCCTGCGCTAGCTTTGAACTATGATCCTCAGATCTCAGCTTCCTGAGAAGCTACAGGTATGAGACATTATAAAGACTTTATCTCAGATATACTAGTCATTAACACATAACTCCCTATCTCAGCCTCTCAAGTAACTAGTATTACAAGAGTAAAACACAGGGCTGGGAAGGTGGCTCAGTGGTAGAGAGCTTGTCTTGCATGCTTGAGGCCCTGGGTTCGATTCCTCAGCACCACATAAGCAGAAGAAAAAAAAGCCGGAAATGGCGCTGTGGCTCAAGTGGTAGAGCGCTAGCCTTGAGCTGAAGAGCTGAGGGACAGCGCCCAGGCCCAGAGTTCAGGCCCCACGACCGGACCCCCAAAAAAAAAAAAAGCAACATGTCTATGGGGCTGGGAAGGTGGCTCAGTGGTAGAGCACTTGCCTTGCATGCCTGAGGCCCTGGGTTCGATTCCTCAGCACCATGTAAGCAAAAAGAAAAAAGCCGGAAGTGGTGCGGTGGCTCAAGTGGTATAGCACTAGCCTTGAGTTGAAGAGCTGAGGAATAGCACCCAGGCCCAGAGTTCAGGCCCCACGACCGGACCAAAAAAAAAAAAGAGTAAAACACACACACAGACACACCTTACAAGATGAGAAAAACTCAAATCCCCAGGAATATAACTTTCCCAAAGCCACCATGAGATTCATGTTTAACTAAAAAGAATCCCAGTGGTACAGATTCCAATTCTAACTCACATGGACTATCATCTGGTCCTCATCTGAAATAAAAGGCACAAATAGAACGTGTCTCAATATGAAAGAAAGCCCTGTTGCACTCCTGAATCTCCCCCCAGCGCTGCAACTGAGACTTGCTTCACCTGAATCAGTATTGCAATGGCTTCATCTTTACAATTTGTGTCTACAAGATGAGGACTGGCCGAGCAGGGAGTGCCCTCATTCATAGGAAGCCCTTGTGTGCAGTATGTACCTACATGAAGCCTAGCATCACCTCAACAGCTATTTATATGTGTAAAACTTGCCATTTATTGTTGTTGTTGTTGTTGTTTTTGTTCTTTGTAGTGCTAAGTATTAAGTCCCAGGTCTCACAGAAGATAGGCAAGCACTACCATTAAGCTCCCCAGCCACCAAAACTTGTAACTTGTCATGTCTTTGATACATAGCATTTCCTCCAGCATATATCTTTTCCTTCTTTTGGCAGTAGTGGCAGTGGAACTAGAGCCTCATATTTGCTAGGCAGGCAGGCATTCTGCTGAACCATCCCAAAGGATCTTGCTTTTGGCCCAGGCGTGGACCTCCATCCACCTATATTAGGCTTCTAGTCATACCTGGGATGACATGCCACTATTCATCCAGCTTTTTCTATTGAGATCAAGTCTTACAGACTTCTCTGCCTGGGCTAGCTAGGAACCTTTTTTTTTTTTTTTTTTTTGGCAGTCTTAGGGCTTGAACTCAGGGCCTGGGCACTGTCCCTGAGCTTTTTTGCTCAAGGTTAGCATTCTACCACTTTGAGCCACAGCACCACTTCTGGTTTTCTAGCAGTTAATTGGAGATCACAGTTTTATGCCCAGGCTGGCTTTGAACTTCTATCCTCAGATTGCAGCCTCCTGAGTAGCTAGTTAAGGCGTGAACCACCAGCACCCAGCTAGCCTAGAACCTTTAGCCTCCCAAGTAGTTGGTATTACAGGAGTAAAACCACTGGCACCCAGCTCAAAATACATCTTATAGCTCTATTAATGAATGAAATGAACATAAAATGATTTTGTTTGCTTTGGGAACAAATCACATTTGGTATCTCTTAAACGCTTCCAAGCTTCCTGTTTAGAAAAGAAGTCCTCAATCCAAAGCAGAAAATTATAAAACAAACAGACCAAAAAATACCTTTTTTGTCTGTGCCTTAATAATTCACACATTGGACATTAAATCCATTGGTCTGGACACAAATCAGAGGATTATCAACAGGGGACATTCCCTCATGCTTGGTAGCAGCTAGAGCATTTTCAAAATTACAACACACCAGCCAAACAAGCTTTACTATCTTTGAACCGTCCAGACATTGCCATGTGGCCAAGCTCACTTGCCCTAAGCAAGTTAATCAAGAATTACTACAGCAAAGAACTCACCCAGTACAAGTAAATGAGAGCCAGCATTAAACTTCCAAAGGACAATAAAACTTCAGTGGTGTGAGAGGCAAGATGAGGGATGAAAACATGTTCCATGTCCCCTATAGCTAAAAATGGCATAAGAAATAAGGAGAAGAGACATGGTATTTAGCCGTCAATCACAGGAAAGATTTGCTACAAGTTTTATTCTGCTTTGCTGGAGGAGAGACTGCTTTTCAGTGCTGGGTCTGTGGTAGGGCAGCAGGACAGTATCTTTCAAGACCCTGAGTTCCATCCTCAGCATCATCCCAAGACAAAACAATCCCCACTTAACTTGTTTTCATTACACCTATTCAAACCAGCAAGGAGCAAATGGAATTGGCAAAAGTCAAGAACCCTGGAGAAAAGCCCAGCCTCCTCCCCTGCAAAAAAAAAAAAAAAACATACCTGGAAACAATTCATGATCCAATGAAGACTCTAACAGAGAGATGCAGGGAACATGTATATCTGCCTAGGTGAATTCTGTAGGCTCCTCATCACCAGCCTTCTCCTCTGGGAAATGAGTCTGGGAGAGGCAGAGGTGACCTGCACAGCCTTTTATAAGGGGCGGGGTTCAGGATTCCCATCCCAGTCATTGTATACTGCCACACAGCCTGGTTTGCCTAAGTCAAACATGTGGGTTGTTTATCTATCAGGTTGGAGAAGGCATCAACTCCATCCTCCTTTAAAAACTAGAAGGTGGCATCATTTGAAGAGAAGATACTGACAAAAACGGTCAGCAGTTGCTGTGCATTTTCTGTGTTGCACTAAGCCTAGAACCCCATGAAGTCACTTAATACAACTGTCTGGCAAGATAGCAAACGTTATCATCCCCTTTTTATAGATAAAGAAGGCAAGACAGACAGCAGCTTCTTCAAGGATACAAGGCTAATACATTTAAGAAGCAGGACCTGAAAGCTGGTCATGGTGGTATACACTTATAATCCAGGGCAGGCTGAGACAGAAAGATGTCCAATTCTAGGCCAGCCTAGACCTAGACTGAGAGATCTTGAGAACAAACCAACAAAAAGAAGCAGGACTTAAATGTAGAGTCTGGCTTTCAAGTAGTTGCTCAAGCCACTGTGTCCAAATAGGGAAATAAAACTATACTTAAGAATTATGAACCCCGCTTTACAGGGGTGACCATCTTTAACTCATTCGTACCTTTTGGGGTTGTCACAGGAAGCGGACACCATACTAGCCTGCTCCTCTCATGTCCGCCCAACAGCTTGTCTCCCCTGGTGGACTTTTCTGAAAAGTAGGTTTATGACATTCTTCCCAGGTATGCCAAGAAGTGCTAGCTGCACTGAGGGCAAGAGAGTCTAGGGCTGTCTTCTTGGGACATGTTAGCTCTCAATGGCTAGCCTGGTTCAATAGGAAGAGATGTCACCAGACACACAGACAGAAACACCAGCAGCAGCAGCAGGGACACAGCCTCAGGACCCTGTAGGCCTGAGACCACCCTAGGAAGCATGAAGCTAGCATTCCCAGCACCCCTTGGGAGCTGGTGGCAGCAGATAGACGCGAGGAAAGCATGGCCTTCTCACTGTGCCAGACAACATTAATGCCACTTGACAAGAAGCAGCAGAAAACCTTTCTCCAGGAGAAAGGAGAAGGGGGAAAAGGAGGAAATGGAAAGGTTCCAGGAGATGCCAATTTTAACCACAAATGCTGCGCAGTTTTCACTCTGAGAAGCCTCAAACGATCACTCTGCTGGCCGTGGCCTTGCCCAACCGTGTCCACCCAGCAACCTCTAGGTCCCCACGCACCCCTGAGGTAACACATGGCTCCTTAGCCATGTGTTGATCTTGCCAGAGAATGTGAAAGAGAAGACTGAAAAAGCTGTTTGGGGGGAGAAGGGCACCAGGATCACCTTACCCCCAAGGCTTCTTCATTTCATTTCAGGGGTTTATCAGCTTTTGAGGGGTTTCCCCACACTAGCAAGGAAAGAGCATGCCTTCCACCTCAGCAAACACGAGGGTGTTCTGGAGCGTGGAGGCAAAGCCTCCATCCTCATGTCCTGGACAGGGCACCACGCCTGACCCCAAACTGAGCTCCTCAAGGCACTGACAAGAGAGGGTACCAACGGGGAGCACCCTGGGGACCCAAAGGCGGGGGGCCGCGCCTGCAGAAACTGGAAAGGAGCGGGAAGAAAGCAACGGGGGAGAGACCCGACTTAAAGTCACCACGGGGTCGCGGCCCAGTGATGTCCTGGCTGTGGCCCCCTCGGGTGCGCCCACAGCCAGCCTCCCGGGACCTGCGAAGGTGGCTACCACAGAGCCTCCTTTACAAGTGGGGAGGCTGAGGGGTGCAGCCCACACGCCGTGCGGTCCCCCCCGCCGGGTGGAAGTTCACCCCTCCAGCCACACTTTTGCGCTTTTCTGTTTTCACAGCAGCTCTCTTACCTTTCACATTTCTCCAGATGCACTGATCACTATCGCCGAGTGAATGTTACATACAAATACAAGCTGAACTCAGGACGAGGCCGGGGCAGTCAGCAGCCCAGCAAAGGGTTTTTGACTGGGCCCCCCCACCCCAACTGCTGGCTCGCCCCCTGTCCCCCTCAGTCCCCCCCCCAGCCCTGGGGACATCCACACGCGAGGCCACCCCCCTCCCTCCCTCCCTCCTCCCCGCACACCCCCTCCAGCCGCTTCCACCGCAACCGGAGGGCGGGGGCAAGCCAGCGGGCCCTGGGATCCCGAGATCGACCTGCCGGCCGGGCTGGGGGGGTCCCCCGCAGGGACCGGGGAGGGGGGGGATCTCGGCCCCTCCCCCGACAGCCGGGGGGGGGGGTTGCAACCAGCCTGGCTGGCCCGGGGAGGGCCGGGAACTTGTGGCCGTGCGCCCCCCTCCCCGCGTCCGTCCACCGCGTGGGGCGGGAGCGCGGCTCGGTTTCCCTTTCTTCGCCCAGCCGGCGGCGGGCGCGACCCCCGCGGCGGCGGCCACTCACCATATTACAGATGGAGGCGATGTTTCGGACAGTCATTAGTCTAAAGGTGGCAGCGATCCCGCACCGCCATCTTTACCAGGGGAAAAGAGGACTG
>NW_012267224.1:25415670-25447302 GCF_000151885.1 Dipodomys ordii
AACCCCGGAACCGCGCCGGACACCCGCTCTCCAGCCTGCCTTCTCCCGTGCGCCGGGGAAGCCCGGGATGCCCGGGGCGGCCGATCGCCCCGGCCGGCGGAGCCGGGAGCCCAGTGCTGGCCGGCCCCCTCGGCTTTGCCTCCTCGAATGGATGTCCCCGCCCTGTCCCCCGCAGCCCCCCCCCAGGGGTTCGTTCTTTCTTCCTTTTCCTTTCTCTTTTTTTTTTTTTTTCTTGTGGAGGACCTTAGGGGCAGAGGTGACGAAGGCCAACTTGTAGTTTCTCCCCAGGGCTCATGCCAGTTGGCACCCACGGGAAGCTGAGAAGTAGAAGTAAAATGGGGTCAGGACGTGGGAGTGGAGAGAGCCCTCGCCAGCAGCCGGCCGGCTGCCCGGTACAGGATAGGATTCCGGGTCTGGGTGGAGGCCCGCGGCGGGGGCACTCAGGCGGTCTGTGGCATTCGCAGGTACAGAGGAAAAGTTCAGGTTCTGGGCAGCACTAGGCATTGTGCACCGAGTGGAAAGAAACTTTTCCGCATGCTCGAGGGAGACATGTCCCCTTCCCTGGGACCAACCTGGCTTTGGGATGGGTGCTGCTTGGGCACAGAGCCAAATCCAGGACCTCGCTTAGACAAGTTCCACTTCCGCATGCAAGGCTACAATTCAGTGCTTTCAACCGAAGAGCCGGACGAGAGGGACGTGATATATTCTAAACCAATCCACTAATGACAGAAGACAGCTACTGCAATCTAACCCAGGCAAACGGACCACGGGGAAAATAGTATTAATAACCGTTAAGATTTCAGAGCCATTGATTGCTGATTCTCCTAAGACCTGGAATGGAAACAGAAGACCCACACTGCTACCTGAAGGCTTTGGGGTTTATATCTGTACTACATTTTTCAATAGATACAAGGACTAATATTCCCAACGATGTTAAGTCATCCTACCTAAATTCTATTTCCAAATAGGTCTAGTGCCTCCAGTGTTCCAGTGTTCTAGATCGGCGCCCTTCCAGCAGGATGGAGAGGCCTTGGCCAGCCACTCCAACAACAGCTAAGTTTGATAACAATATGCACTTTGATTTCTTACGATTAGTCATGACATTCTTTACATTCATACTCTTCTACCGCGACTCTTGCAGGTTGTAGACTCTGACCTCCTTTTGCAGATCCGTAGCATAAGGCTTGGCGATCATGCATCCCACTAGTTTACTAACCAGCACCATTGGGGAGGAAGAGAAGACAGCCAAACCCTATGACAAATTAGACATGCCCACAGAAGTTTAAAGATTTGAGGGTTGTCACCTAAGTGCAGGAGCAATTTAAAGGTTACAACTTGGACTTTTCCTAGGGATGGGATGGGATGGGATGACCCTGAAGATGCATTGTACTTAAATAACCTGACTTCTGGAATTGAACCATTTTATACAACTACTTAATAAAAATAAAACTTTTAAAAACACCTCAGGCCTCTGAACTCAGTTTCACAGAAGATCCACTAGAAAGGCATTGGTTCAACGCTTTAAATGTTATGAATGTTTTATACCATGATAAAGTTCACTATTTTTCCCAACATGGCCACATGAATTGCGAAGCCTACAGAATGGAAAAATGCCCTCTGACACAATGAAAACTAAACTGTCTCTGCTTCCAAGTAGTCTCTTCACATCAGCAAGAGAACAGGATCTTTTCATGCCTTCTAACAGCCTAAAGTGTTCAATGCAGACAACCAGACTGAAACTCAGGCAGTCAGTCAGTTCCATACACAACAAATCAATTGAACAGAGCAGAGTTTGTCAGCTTCATGAATGATTAAATACATTTTACACTTCCACTGCATTGGTATTCACAAGTCTAAAGGGGAGAAAGCTTGAGTTGAAGAATTATAATGTTAGCGTTAGTCAGTGAGGAAGCATTATTCTGGGAGTGGTAAGAGGTAAAATTTTGAAAATGATACTGGCTGATAAGAGAATTTTGAGTAAAAGTGTCCCATGTATTCAGATCCGCTGGTACAAAGGCGTAAGAAGCTAGGATGGAAAACACAGGGGCAAATGGAAGAATGGACACTGCATAGCCTTTATGAATTTGAAGGAGGCAGTCACTATAGTGCTGTGCCCCCTTACTACGCAGGGTGGTCTCTGGCATCAGCTGAGAGGTAAGCTCTACCCATCTGAGAATAAGCTAGACTCTACCCAAAGGTAAGACCAACAGCTTGGTAGTCGCCTAGCTAGCTATCATTCTCCTTCCCTTGTCTACTCTGGAGAACTTCCTCGCTCTGGCTTTCAGACCCTGGGGCTCCCTCTAAGTTCAGGAGCAGTTAGAGGTTACCAACCCCAGGCTTCAAAGGAAGGGCCAGGATCCAGACCTGCCCAATGAGAGCACATCATGACCCAGACATGGGGGTTGGCCTCAACAAAGAGGAAGTAATACAAACTGAGCCGATAAGAGTCAACTCTGGGGGGCTGGGAAGGTGGCTCAGTGGCAGAGGACTAGCCTTACATGAGTAAGGCCCTAGGTTCGATTCCTCAACACCACCTAAGCAGAAAAAGCCAGAAGTGGCACTGTGGCTCAAGTGGTAGAGCGCTGGCCTTGAGCTGAAGAGCTGAAGGACAGCACCCAGGCCCAGAGTTCAGGCCCGTGACCAACAACAAAAAAAAGAGTCAACCCTGGGACTTCCGGGGAGAGAAATGCCCTCTTTCCTGAATTTACTGAGTGACTATGATGCTGATGTAGAGCTTTCATCTTTCCACTGATTGAGGATGCAGGCAACACAGTGAGAAGGAGCTGAGAATGAAAAAGAGATCCTACCATCATTTATCCAGTTGTGGCCCAATCTAAATCCTGCACTTTTCAGTAACTCAAACAAGTAATTTTCATTTTCCTTGGCTCCTGCAAATTGGGTGTCAGCTACTCAACACTGAAAGAATTGGAATTCACCAGTGTCTCCCTCTCCCTGAACTTCATGAGGCCCATTCTGTCTCCTCTCTCCTCTGCCTGGAAACCCATCTTTCACAGTCTGCCTCCTCCAAAAGGCCTTCCTAGACTGTTCCTTCCAAACATCCTGCCTTACTCACCCCACCAATGAACATCTGCATTCAGGTGGCCACTAGTTTTATACCTTGCTAGTTTCCTGTCTGCTCCTCCACTTTAGTGAACATCCACTCACCTTTGCAGAGCCCCAGACAGGAGAGAGATGCTTTTGTTATATTGTTAGTGCTATAGCACTAGTATTCATAAATACATTCACCTTATGTAACTCAGCATGGAGGCCGTGGGTGGTTCAGCAGTAGGCTGCCATGACTCTGTCTGACCATGGGCAAGTTTCTCAACCTCTTCATGCCTCAACTTCTTTGTTTATAAAATGAATACTCAGGAGGCTAAGATCTGTAGATCCTGGTTCAAAGCCAGCCAGGGCAGGAAAAATCCATGAAACTCTTATCTCCATCAGAAAACTGGAAGTGAAGCTGTGGCTCAAAGTGGTAGATCACTAGCCTTGAGAAAAAGAGCTCAGGGACAGCACCCAGGCCCTGAGTTCAAGCCCAATGATTGACAAAACATAAGTAAATAAAATGAGGACAATACAGAAACCTTCAGAGTACAAGTTGTTATTTCCTGCGAAATATGCAAAGCATCACTTTTAGAACAAGGTTTAAGAAACAATTAATCTTGTTGACTTTGGGCAAGTTTCTCAACCTCTTTATGCCTCAACTTCTTTATTTATAAATTGAGCACTGAGGAGGATGAGATTTGAGTATTGCAGTTCAAAGCAGGCAGAGTAGGAAAGTCCTATTGTATAGTCCTGTGGAAGAAGTAGTATTGAATCCCTCCTATTAGAGGAGAGAAATCTGAGGCTCAGAGAGTGCATTATCTCTAGTGAGGCCTTTGAATTCTATTAAGGGCTGAGAATTGGGTGAATAGGTTAAGATAGACTCCAAATGGGAATAGTTCATAAATTAAAAGGAGATGAGGGGACAGGCTTTAAAGATTCTGGCTCTGCGCCGGGCGCTGGTGGCTCACGCCTGTAATCCTAGCTACTCAGGAGGCTGAGATCTGAGGATCTCGATTCAAAGCCAGCCCGGGCAGGAGAGACCGTGAGACTCCTATCTCCAATAAACCACCAGAAAACCGGAAGTGGCACTATAGCTCAAGTGGTAGAGCGCTCGCCTTGAGCTGAAGAGCTGAGGGACAGCTCCCAGGCCTAGAGTTCAAGTCCCATGACCGATCAAAAAAAAAAAAAGATTCTGGCTCTGAAGGGAAGGAAGAACAGGCAACAGACAACTGAAGGTCTCAAAAAGTACACCCAGTAGGGGTGAAGTGTGGTTGGGGAGGGGGGAAGGGGATTTCTCCCTGGTCTACTTGGTCTGGCTCTGCCTATCTCTTCCAGCTTTGACGTCAAACACATCTAACCAGACTCACAACTCATCCCCACCATTTCTGTTCTAAGTCCACTGATCCCTCACAGTTCACTACCATAGAAGTCTGCTTTGTCTCATGTTCCCTAGGAAGTTCTAATCAAGGATCACTTTTGTTGTTGTTGTTCCTGGGGCTTGAACTCAGGACCTGGACACTATCACTACTATTTTCAACGCTAGTGCTCTACCACTGGAGCTTCACTTCTGGCTTTTGATAGTTGATTTGGAGAAAGAGTCTCACAGATTTTGCCTGGGCTGCCTGAACTCGATCCTCAGATTCCAGCCTCCTGAATAGCTAGGATTACTGATATGAGCCGTTGGCACCTGGCCAAAGACCACTTTTTTGAGATCTCTTTAGAGATCTAGCATTGGGTCTGGCACAGTGTTGTGTCTGGCACCTACACAGAAGGTTCCCAGATACACAGTAGGTCCTTATTCACCTGGAACTCTTGGCTTACAATATCAGAACCATTTTATTCACCATCTTGCTTCCTTAATAGTTTTCTCTCTGCTCTGAGTTCTGGGCTGAACTATATAGAACTGGCCATCCTAGCAGATGCAGGAGGGGCGGGGCTTAGGGAAATCATGTGAGGAAGTTGAAGCAACAGGGCTTCCCTAGAAATAAGACTCCCTAGAAATAACAGGATTTAAGGGGAGATCTCTGACAGAAGCTTGAGGGAAGTGAAGAGATCAGTGAGTTTGTCTAATGATTTGTTCCTTTCACCAAGATTATTAATGCGATGTTTGTCATCAAAATGTGTAAGGTGGTCTGGGGGTCCTGGTCTAGCAAACAAAAGCAAGGCCTTCAGACCACATGTCCTAGGGCACTCCTGTAGTCACAGCTAAGTGGAGGCCTTAAGTAGGAGGATCAAAGTCCAGGCTGGTCTCAGCAAAAAAAAAAAAAGCAAAATCCTACCTGAAAAGTAACTAAAGCTAAAAGGGCTGAAGGAAAAGCTCAAACAACAGAGCACCTACTTAGCAAGTAAGTACAAGATCTAAGTTCAAGCCCTAGTAAAAACAAACAAACAAATAAAATTGGGAGTGAATTGTAAGACTTGACGGGAAAGTTTTAAGAAAATGCTAGAAGTGGAGAGGGTCAAGTCTTTACCTTTTCTGAAGAAACTACATAAGGCAGTAAGCAGGCAGGATTACACTGACCATTACCTTAAGGGGATTTGACTGCTCTGCTTGCTTCTAGGTCCTTCAGAAGGATAGGCACATAGAAGGTGCTCCATAAATGCCTTGGTTGATTGAGAGTCTGACAGAAACATTCGAGTTAGCAGAACACTAGAATAGTTGGGTCAGATTTAGTACAGGGGCACTTACATTCCTTATGGTCCACAAACACAACTTTCAGTAAAGAATAAGTTGTTTCTTCTGGGTAGGCTATCCCGCCATACCCTCCCAGCCCATGTGGAGTCATTTTCATCTCAACAACCCCCAACCGGCCAGCAGCAGCTGGTAAGAGGCAAAGACACAGAAGATGCACTTGAGGCCTTTTTCCCTCAGCCACACAGCATTTACCTTTCTCCTCTTTGGTCCTGTTCTTTGGGGAAGCTGTAAATCATGTGGCCCACTGAAAACAGGGTAGGACTATGCAGAATCTTCTCACTGTGCTATTTTGTCCCAAATCAGGTCAGGTTTTCACTTTTCCATTTCTTCTCAGAAAATAGTCAGGCGGGCACACTGAAGTTTTTACTTCAATGGCCTTACAATTGTCATTATCCTGCTGATGGCTGAGGTGTTCCATGCCCTGTAAAGCACCATACAAATGCTAGTCACCAACTGTGTTACCAGTGGCTAGACAGAAGTAGGCCATGAAGAACTGATGGGGCAAATGATGCATGCATTTGGTAAAACATTCATTCATTCATTCATTTTGATGCTGGTACTGGGGCTTGATCTCGGGGCTTCACATCTGACTTGGCTTTTTTATTCTGTCTCTCTACCACATGAGCCACACCTTCACTTCCAGCTTTTTGCTAATTAATTGAAGATAAAGAATGTCACAGATTAGCCAGGCTCGGGTGGCTCATGCCTGTGATCCTAGCTTCTCAGGAGGCTGAGATCTGAAGATTGTGGTTCAAAGCCAGCCCAGGCAAGAAAGTCCATGAGATTCTTACCTCCAATTAACCACCAGAAAACTGAAGTGGTGGGGCTGGGAAGGTGGCTCAGTGGTAGAGCGCTTGCCTTGCATGCCTGAGGCCCTGAGTTCGATTCCTCAGCACCACATAAAGAAAAAAGCCAGAAGTGGTGCTGTGGCTCAAGTGGTAGAGCGCTAGCCTTGAGCTGAAGAACTGAGGGACAGCGCCCAGGCCCAGAGTTCAAGCTTCATGACCGGACCAAAAAAAAAAGGAAAACTGAAGTGGTGCTATGGCTCAAGTGGTAAAGCACTCACCTTGAGCTGAAGAGTGTAGGGACAGCGACCAAGCCCAGAGTTCAAGCCCCACAACCACCACCAACAACAACAAAATAATTTCACAGATTATTCTGCCTGGGCTGGCACCATGATCCTTAGATCTCAAACTCCTAACCAGTGAACCATCGGCACACTGGCTTTTTTTTTGGCCAGTCCTGGGGCTTGAACTGAGGGCCTGGTTACTGTCCCTGAGCTTCTTTTGCTCAAGGCTAGCACTCTACCACCTGAGCCACAGCACCATTTCTGGCTTTTTCTATGTATATGCATGCTAGGAAAACACTCTGCAATTAAGCCACATTCCTAACCCCCAGCTAAAAATTTTTAAGAATTATTAGGACTTGGTAAGTGGGCTTAACAGTCTCAAGAATACGAATGGATTCAAATGATGACAAATGGTTTAGACTGTTTTTGATAAAATTCTGGTTCAATTGGAACCATTTAAAACCACTGTAGAAGTTTCCATTTTAGGCACATTACACTTATTGCTATTCAGACTTATTGAATAAAAGAATATGGTAAAGCATTTGCCTATCCTGTGAGAGTCTTGGGTTTAACCTGCAGGAAATGCCATGAGACTGTTATCTCTAGATACCTCAAGTGGTAGACTGCCAACCTTAAATAGAAAAGGCCAAGTAAATGTATGAGTCCCTGAGTTCAAGTCAGTATCAGCACCAAAAAATAAAATAAACAAACAAAACAATAATAAAATACAAGATAGACAAATACTCAGAAACTATAAGCAATTACAGAGAAATAGCCAGTAAAAACCAATGTAGCCAGGCACTGGTGACTAATGCCTACAATTGTAGCTACTCAGGAGGCTGAGATCTGAAAAATAATGGGGTTTGGGAAGGTAGCTTAGTGGTAGAGTGCTTGCCTAGCATGCATGAAGCCCTAGGTTCAATTCCTCAGCCAGTTCATACCACATAAACAGAAAAAGCCAGAAGTAGTGCTGTGGCTCAAGTGGCAGAGTGCTAGCCTTGAGAAAAACCAAGCTCAGAGACAGTGCCCAGGCTCCGAGTTCAAGCCCCAGGACTGGCAAACAAAAGCAAAAGCAAAAACAGAAACAAAAACAACCCGGGCAGGGAAGTCCATGAGACTCTTATTTCTAACTAACTACCCGAAAAGCTGGAAGTAGAGCTGTGGCTCAACTGGTAGAATGCTAGCCTTGAGCATAAAAGCTCAGTGACAGTGCCCAGGCCCTGAGTTCAAGCTCCAGGTCCAGCACACATACATAAAAATCAATGTAAGATGGGTACCAATGGCTCACACCTGTAATACCAGCTACTCAGGAGGCTGAGATCTGAGGATTGCAGTTTGAAGCTAGCCCAGGTAGAAAAGTTCCCATGAGACTCTTATCTCCAATTAACCACTCAAAAAACAGAAATGGTGGCCATAAAAGAAATGTAAATCAGGGGCTGGGAAGGTGGCTCAGTGGTAGAGGGCTTGCTTTGAATGCATGAGGCCCTGGGTTCAATTCCTCAGCACCACATAAACAAGAAGAAAAAAGCCGGAAGTGGCACTGTGGCTCAAGTGGTAGAGCACTAGCCTTGAGCTGAAGAGCTGAGGGACAGCGCCCAGGCCCAGAGTTCAGGCCCCATGACCGGATCCCCCCCTCCAAAAAAAAGGAAATGTAAATCAAAACAACACTGAGATTCCACCTCACCCCAGTTAAAATGGTTATAATCAATAAATCTAGTAACAACAGATGCTGGAGGGGATGTGGCCAAAAGGGAACCCTCCTGCACTGTTGGTGGTAGTGTAAACTTGTTCAACCACTCTGGAAAGCAGTATGGCGGTTCCTCAAAAGACTACACATTGAGCTCCTTTATGACCCAGCAATCCTACTTCTGGGCATTTACCCAAATGATCACCAACAAGGCCATACTAAGGCTACTAGCACAGCTATGTTAAATGCCACATTATTCACCATAGCTAAGATAATGGAACCAACCCAGATGCCCCTCAGTAGATGAATGGGTCAAGAAAATGTGGTATATATATTTAGTGGAATTCTATGTTTCCATCAGAAAGAATGACAGCACCCCATCTGTTAGGAAAGACTTGGAAAAAATCGTATTAAGTAAGCCAGACCCAAAGAAATATAGGTCCCATGGTTTCCCTTATAATGCAATAATTTGTATACCCTTAGGATAATCTTATCAAATGAGCAGAAAAGCTCAAAAGCTATGTACATATGATCATATAAGATGATGCTAGCACAACTCTGTTTATTGCAGCATTATTTACCATAGCTAAGATATGGAACCAACCCAGATGCCCCTCAGTAGATGAATGGATCAAGAAAACGTGGTATATATACACAATGGAATTCTATGCCTCCATCAGAAAGAATGGCATTGCCCCATTTGTTAGGAAATGGAAAGACTTAGAAAAAATTATATTATGTGAAGTAAGCCAGGCACAAAGAAACATAAGTTCCATGGTTTCCATTACTTGAAATAACCAGTGTATGTCTGAGTCAAGCAGAAAAGGTCAGATAAGTTGATGTTAGGGAAATGAACCCCAAGATAAGTATTCAAATGTTTTTTTTTCTGTCATGCGATTGTTTCTAACATATTTATAAGATGATTTCTTTGTTGCTTTGTATGTCCCTCCCCCACGGTATAACCCTTGCTTTCACTGTATTTGATGTTGGTATAATTTGTGGAGGGGAAGGGAAAAAAACAAATTGTTTAAATAGGGATACAGGTGGACCCATTACAACAATAAGATGTACAAGTCATTATGTCGAAAAATGAACTTTACAACTTTGGTGGGGGGGAGGGAGGATCTGGTGGGGGAGTGTATGGGAAGGGATGGGAAGGGGAAACAAAGAGGCAACAATGCTTGATAAGACATGTACTGGTTATCTTGCCCATGTAATTGTAACCCCTCTGTATGATATTTTCACAACTAAAAAAAAAAAAAAAAAAAGGTGATGCTAGGGGCTATGAAGGTGGCTCAATGGTAGAGTGCTTGCCTTGCAAGCATGAGGCCTAGGTTCGATTCCTCAACACCACATACACAGAAAAGACCAGAAGCGGTGCTGTGGCTCAAGTGGTAGAGCGCTAGCCTTGAGCTGAAGAGCTGAGGGACAATGCCCAGGCCCAGAGTTCAGGCCCCACAATGGACAAAAAAAAGAAAAAGATGATGCTAAGCAAAATGAATCCTAAGATATGGACACAAGAGGTTTTTCTTTGTTGTTGTTGTTTTTAATGTAATATGTGATTTTACTCTTATGGTATATCCCTTGTCACTGAATTTGATTTTGGTACCTTGCATGTTGTATATATAGGTATCTAATTTGGGGAGTGGAAGAATAAAAAAATGCTGAAATAAGGACACAGGATGACCCATTGCAACAATGAGACTCACAAGACACTATGTTGGAAATGAACTTTACAACTTCGGGGGTGGGGGAGAGGAGTTGGGGGAGGTGGTAGAGGGAAGGGATAGTAGGAGAAAAATAAAGGAGGGGTAACAATGCAACAAGAAATGTACTTATTGCCTTACTCATGTAACTGTAACCCCTCTGTATAGCATCTTTATAATAAAATTAAAAATTAAAAAATAAAATGGAAGTGGTGCTGTGGCTCAAGTGGTAGAGCATCAGCCTTGAGCATGAAAAGGCTCAGAGACAGCGCCCAGGTCCTTAGTTCAAGTCCCACAACTGACAAAAAAAATTAATGTAAACTAGAATGATGGGATATTATAGTTATATTCATCAAATTCAACCAATTTAGAGCCAAGACAGATTCAATAACACAGACAGCAGAACTACAAGTTTGGTCCATATACACATAGCCTTTTATAGCCTTCCTAGAATTTTTTTTTACATTCTTAAGTCTAAATTTTCTCCCTAAATTCAATTCAATTTCCCAAGGTTCAAAATAATTTTTTAAGTGCACTGAGCTAACCATGAAGAAGATCGGTATGTCCATATGTTATAGTAATATAGCCAGACCTTCTCTAACTAATTAGGAGCTGATTTTACACTGAAATCCAATCCTAACAGAACATGATATATGACTATCACTCTTCAGAGAGACAAAAGCAGTCTGTCTAAACTCCCACTACTTTCTCTGCCAGCAAGTCAGGGCTTGGAGTTATAGAAAGCAAACTATGTAATTTCCCTGCTCTCTTTTTCTCTAAGGACTCCAGTGGGACCTTACTCTGTAATAGAATAGCTTTCTTGTGGGAAGATGTCACCACTGGCTCACAATCCATAGTGCATGGACTTTGACTTACGGCACTGCACTGATCCATGTACATTCACCCCAAGCTGCTACAAGACAAATGGCTCACCACTACAGAAGTCTGGCCTCTGGCTACCAACCAGAATAAAGCTCATTTGTCCCTATAAGTTTTATGGTTTGAGTCTCTGCTTACAGCTGTTGTAGACCAGCTACAGATTGACGTTTGCTCGTCTCTCATCTTGATTTGAGAAACATAAGTTTTCTTCTATTTCATTAGGGTATTCATTTAAAGTGTTTATATCTCCTAAATCAAAGCTCCAGAATGGTGGCACATACATGTTCTAGTTTCACTGTCACTGTGTTTAATTCCATCGGAATTAATGCCAACATATGAAATCTAATGAGTTCACCAAGTTCACATAAAAATTCTGCTTATCAGATGGACACTAGTGGCTCATGCTTTTAATTCTAGCTACTGAAGAGGCTGAGACCTGAAAATTGCAATTTGAAGCCAGCCCAGATAGGAAAGTCCATGAGACTTCTATCTGCAATTAACCACAAAAAGCTGGAAGTAGAGTCATTGACTAAGTAATAGACCACTAGCCTTGAGCACAAAAACTAAGGGATAAAGCCTAGGGCCGTGAGTTCAAGCCCTAGTACTGGCATACACAAACACACACACACACACACACACACACACACACAGAGAGAGAGAGATTCAGACTGTCAGCTACTTTTGAACCAAAAGCTTTAAACATTCAGGGTGGGCATTCCTGGTAGGGGCCAAAAATAGCTACTGGGTGGCCTCCTTCTGTGAGGACATATCTCCTTAACTCATCATAGCCCTTTGACCAGGCTCTTCACTCTTTTTTTTTTCTCTTGTCAGTTGTGGGGCTTGAACTAAGGCCCTGGGCACTATCCTTGAGCCTGTTTGTGCTCAGGGCTAGCGCTCTATCACTTGAGCCACAGTTCTACTTCTGGTTTTTGAGCAGTTAATTGGAGTTATGAGACTCACAGTGCTTTTCTGCCAGGGCCGTCTTTGAACCGTGATCCTCAGATCTTAAGGCTCCAGAGTTGTTAGATTACGGGCATTAACCACTGGCACCTGGCTAGGCTCTTCACTCTTTTATACTATCTACCTTGCCCCTGTAGGCATTCAAAATTCCATTTCTGTCCTAATCCAATAGTTCTAAGGCCAGGCTCCTGCCTGAAGGCATTGGCAGCAACTTGAATAATTTTACAACAAGCTTCATGGAATTGTGGCTCCTGAAAGGCCCTGCTGGGTTGCCCAATCCTGTCATTGTCATGCCCTTTTTACAAGCTGATATTGATACCAAACTCTGCTGACACATGATGAGTCTGATTCATCCAGAGTTCTGGGACTTCTATTATGCATCCACAAACCTGATTCCCTGTCCCTCTTCCCAAACACATGGGCAGAAAAATGCTGAGAGCCATAGTTTAGCTTTCTCTAATTTGTATGAAATTCAATTGACAAGGAGATCTGCAAGTTTGAATCTTTTTTCAAAGCATTTATATTCTCCCCCTGCTCCCCCCCTCCCGTGAGTCAGTGCATTCAACAATGCTATTTAAAATTCAATAACTAAGGCAAATTAAATTATAAAAATGGATCATCACTTGTATGGAAAACCAACTAAACAAATGTTTTGTTGAAAATGTCAAGCATTAGGGGACTTTAATAAAATATGGAAAGCATTGTCCATAGGAGAGACAAGCAAGTCCAAAACAGAGCAGATGACAACAGTGCTAATTGATATTTCAAATAAGAATGGCTGTCATGTCCTGATGAAAGATTACCTGATGAGATGACACAAACCGTGCCATGAGGGCTTCAGGGCCCAGGGGACTGCAGCTTGCAGAATATAAAGCTGTGGACACAGCAACACTGTGTCCCTGACAATACACAGGGGAAATTAGTTCGCTGCCATAGAGAAATACATTGTAGAGGATCTACAGTCTGCCCAAGAGTTCCAGAAATAGCAGGTAGTAAGAACTCCCTCATGTCCATCAAGACTCAATCTTGAGGCCTGTCATGTGGCTCCTGTTTGCAATCTCACCTACTCAGGAGGCGCAGAGTGGGAGGATTGTAGTTCAAGACCAGCCAGGGCAAAAAGACCACATCTCAACCAAAAAAAGGTAGACAGGGTGACCTACGCCTGCCATCATAGCTAAGCAGGAAGGATAGGTAGAGGGATCATAGTCCCAACATCAACTCATGCAACAACATGAGGCCCTACCTGAGAAATAAAGCAAAAACAGGACTGGGAGTATGGCTGCCTAGCTAGCACAAGACCCTGGGTTCAAACCCCAGTACTTCCAAGAAAACAAACAAACAGAAAAAAAGAGTCCAGCCCTCCAAGGAGCCCAGCATTGCCAGTGTAGTAACCCAGCTTTTTTCATTCCTTGATAGCTCCCACTTCTAATCCGGAATCTCTGGCCTCCAGAATGTTGTCTGCCTGGTCCTGACCACAGCTGAAAAGAATCCCGAGCATCTGTAAACTGCCACCTGCGTGTGGCTCTGATCTATATAAACTCTGCCCCACTGGAGGTCAGGGCTCCTCTTGGTCTTTCTGGGATGAGGAGCCACAGCCAGCCAAAACTCCTTGTCACCTTTGCCTGTGCCTCCATGGATTTTCTCCACTCTGAGGTCATTACACCAGTCCTCCTGAAAAGAATCAGGCTGTCCACCCTGAATTCTCTGGTTGACATTCTGAGCTTATTTTAGAATAACTAGTCAATGTGTAACCATTAGTATTTTTTTTTTTTTGGTCGGTCATGGGGCCTGAACTCTGGGCCTGGGTGCTGTCCCTCAACTCTTCAGCTCAAGGCCAGTGCTCCACCACTTGATCCACAGCACCACTTCCGGCTTTTTCTGCTTATGTGGTGCTGAGGAATCGAACCCAGGGCCTCATGCACGCAAGCACTCTACCACTGAGCCACCTTCCCAGCCCCATTAGTCCTTTATTCCCAGTCTCTGATGGGGTTGCTTCAAGGGGCTATACATTTCATAGATTGATCTATCTATCTCTCTATCTATCTATCTCTCTATCTCTCTATCTCTCTATCTATCTATCTATCTATCTATCTATCTATCTATCTATCTATCTATCTAATCTATCTATCTGCCAACTATATCTTGCTGAGGGTTAAACCCAAGGTCCTATGTATGCTAGTCAAGCAATCTAAATTATACCTCTAGCCATTTTGTTTTCTTTTTTAGTTTATTTTTGAGATAGTGTTTGCCATTCCCTTTGCCTAGGCTACCTCCTAAGTAGCTGGGATTTTTAGGTGTGTACCATCACAACCCTTTTAGAAATCTCTAGAAGAGAGTGACAGCAATTCAGACTCCAAGGACATGTTCCAAAAGACTCATCTCTCACCCTAGGGGACTGTAACTGACACATCAACCAGTGACACCAGGAGCTTCTGATATGCTGGGTTTTCACTTGTACACTTGTACTTTCAGAAACACTATCTCAGAAGGCTTATGCCAGTATTTCATGACTCTTATATCCAGAATTTATTTATTTTTTTTTTTTTGGCGGTTGTGGGGCTTGAACTCTGGGCCTGGGCGCTGTCCCTCAGCTCTTCAGCTCAAGGCGAGCGCTCTACCACTTGAGCTACAGCGCCACTTCCGGTTTTCTAGTGGTTTATTGGAGATAGGAGTCTCATGGTCTCTCCTGCCCGGGCTGGCTTTGAACCGCGATCCTCAGATCTCAGCCTCCTGAGTAGCTAGGATTACAGGCGTGAGCCACCGGCGCCCGGCTTCTTATCTCCAGAATTTATTTTATGGTATGTTGTGTTATTTTTTTGCCAGTCCTGGGGCTTGAACTCAGGGCCTGGGCACTGTCCCTGAGCTTCTTTTGCTCAAGGTAGCAGTCTACCACTTGAGCCAAACACCACTTCCAACTTTATCTATGTATGTGGTACTGAAGAATCAAACCCAGGGCTTCATGCATGCTAAGCAAGCACTCTACACTAAGCCACATTCGCAACCCCAGCATTAATTTTAAAATCATTCTTTTAATAACATGGCACAAATTAAAAAGATTCTGGGAGTTGGAGGCATGATTCAGTTGGTAGAGCACTAGTCTTGAGCAAAAAACTCAGGGACAATGCCCAGGTCCAGAGTTTAGGCCCCACATGACTGACCAAAAAAAAAAAAAAAAATCTCAGGGACAGTGTCCAGGCCCTGAATTCAAGCCTCGGGACATCTCTGTCTCTCTTATAAGCAGAAAAAGCCAGAAATGGTGCTGTGGCTCATGTGGTAGAGCGCTAGCCTTGAGCTGAAGAGCTGAGGGACAGTGCCCAGGCCCAGAGTTCAGGCCCCACGACTGACCAAAAAACAAACAAGCAAACAAAACAACAACAACAACAAAAAGATCAGGCAAGGCTCACACCTATAATCCTAGCTACTTAGGAGGCAAAGAGCTAAGGATTCTTTTTGGAAGCCAGCCTGCACAGAAAAGTCCATGAGACTCTTACCTCCATTTAACCAACCAAGAAAAAAAAAATATCAAGAAGTGAAGCTGTGGCTCAAATGGTACAGTACCAGACTTGGGCAGAAAAAATTAAGGGACAGTGCCCAAGCCCTGAAGTTAAGCCTCAGTCAGTACTGTCATGAAACAAAACAAAAAGATAAGAGAAAAAGAAAAGAAAAAGAACAAAGAAAACTCAAGACACAAAAGGGAGGTGTGAGGTTAAAAGAAGAGACTGAACTATTGGAGCCAAGATGATTTTGTAACTTTTTTCTCTGGAATTCCTTATGAGTATGCAGTTCAAGCTCTTGTCAGAAGCTAGAGGGAATGGCATGGATGGGGTTGTGGGAGGTAGGAAGGCTGAGACCCAGAATGAAAAGTTCAGCTCTGCCATGAGGCATATGGTCTAGGTGCTCCACTTAGGCCTCCTTGCCTCAGTTTATAATTCTAAAATGATGATAGGCTGGGTGCTGGTGGCTCACGCCTGTAATCCTAGCTACTCAGGAGGCTGAGATCTGAGGATCACAGTTCAAAGCCAGCCCAGGCAGGAAAGTCTGTGAGACTTTTATCTACAATAAAACCACTAGATAACTGGAAGTGGCCATGTGGCTCAAGCGGTAGAGCGCTTGCCTTGAGCTGCAGAGCTGAGGGACAATGCCCAAGCCCAGAGTTCAAGCACCACTACTGACCAAAAAATAAAAAATAAAATGATGATAGTATTTTTATATAAATGGCTTATTACTATGAAATGACTCTTAAATGTGCATTCCATGTTGTTAAAATTCATCCCTGGCCCAAATTACATATCTCCTTTGAACAATTGTTTAAAGAATTAGAGATAATGTGTCTAGTCACTGTAAATGACTTTTGCTATTGCCATACCAGAGAAGTTGGTCAGAGTATACCAAAGAATTAAGGAAAAATATAGCCAGAACCAGCACTTAACGAGTGTGAGGAAAGGGTACAAAGGGTATAAGAAAGAAAGTGTTGAAGGAAAACTAGGGAAGGGCAGAAACTCAGATACTCAGAGGCAAGGAAGAGCAAAAAAGGGAGTCAAAAATTGTGTTAAATATCAGAGAAGCTATGTAAATTAGGGTCATTGGATTTGCTCATTATGAGGCCAGTGATGACCTTAGGATGCAGTTTCAGGAAAATAGGGATGGCAATGACTTCTGGGTAGAATGAATCAGGCTGAGATGAGAGTAGAGGAGATACACACACACACACACACACACACACACACACACACACACATTTAATGTTAGTCACACATTTTCCTTTAAGTCAAAGGAATGGTTTTAACATTTCAAATGAACTGTATTTGTTATTTCTATGAATTAAGGATTTGGCCAGAGGGGTGAACATTTTAGATTGCTCCTAAATTCTCATTAAATATTTTATTTATTTATTTACTTATTTTTTGGTCAGTCATGGGGCCTGAACTCTGGGCCTGGGTTCTGTCCCTCAGCTCTTCAGCTCAAGGCTAGTGCTCTACCACTGAGCCACAGCGCCACTTCGGGCTTTTTTCTGTTTTATGTGGTGTGGAGGAATCAAACCCAGGGCCTCATGCATGCAAGGCAAGCACTATACCACTGAACCAAATCTTTTTCCATTTTTGTCACCTAATTTTGGGATAGAAATATTTTTCATAGGGCTGGGAAGGTGGCTCAGTGGTAGAGCGCTTGCCTTGCATGCATGAGGTCCTGGGTTCAATTCCTCAGCACCACATACGCAAAAAGAAAAAAGCTGGAAATGGTGCTGTGGCTCAAGTGGTAGAGCGTTAGCCTTGAGCTAAAGAGCTGAGGGACAGCGCCCAGGCCCAGAGTTCATGCCCCACGACCGGACCCCCCCCCCCAAAAAAAAACCAAAAACCAGAAATATCTTTCACAATTGTCCCCAAATCCCACCAGGTTGCCACTGGGTTATTGGATAAAGTAACCTGCTTACCGAAGAGAAACACTTACCTCTTCTAAGAGTCTTCCTTTGTAGCTTGGCCACATTTACTAACACAGAGTTAAGGGTAATATCTAGACATTATCAAAAGGGACAATAGGAAGAACAGATTCAGATTAGAGCCAAATTCGAGATAGAAAGGTTAAAGGGAGGCTAGGAATATGGCTTAGTGGTAGAGTGCTTGCCTAGCATGCATGAAGCACTGGGTTCCATTCCTCAGTACCACATAAACAAAAAAAGCCAGAAGTAGCTCTGTGACTCAAGTGATAGAGTGCTAGCTTTGAGCAAAAGAAGTTCAGGCACAGTGCCCAGGCCCTAAGTTCAAGCCCCAAGACTGGCAAAAAAAAGAAGAGGAAGAATAAGAAAGGTTAAAGGGACAGTAAATTCACTAAATTCACATTCCCTCTGCCATTTCAACCAAATCCTATGAATGTTTGCAAAGAGCTGTCTGTCACAGTTTTCTATTACTAAAGTTTCTTCAATTTCTTCTTAATATTAAAGGGTTAAATGACTCCCTACATCAATAAGATTCTGTCATTTCCCGGCTCAAAAACACATACATCCTGCATGCTCTGGCTTCAATCTATCTTTACATCAGGCCACAAAGATCCTCAATCCTCAAGTTCCATTACATTTTGTGGTTCTCCTTTAGCCAGTCAAGCATTTTCCTGTGTGAGAGCCCAAAAAAGCAGAGCTGTGAGATCCGAAAGGACCGGGAGTTTGGAAGACCTTCTCCCAAAACACTCTCAGAGCACTGAGAGTTTCCTGGAAAGGTCAATCAGGCCTGGCTTAACAGGAATTCAGATTTCTATCCTGGGTGTGGACTAATTCCACTCTAAACTTCTTGGGAGCTTGTGGGTAGACTAAGGGTTATGTAAATTGTAAGCTATTTACTGGCTCTCATTCTCAAGATAGGGAAGTGGTCTACTACAAAATATTGTCACAAGTACCTGTTTGTACCTTACTTTCTGCACAAACCTTCCTAGAAGAAACCAATACAAACCTTGGTGAATGGAACCTTAGGATCTGAAGCTGGTGGAGGGCTACAGGCCCCCTGGTACCCGGAATCTCCATTCCAGGACCTGTCTCCCTTATTGCACTCACTCCACTTGGGCAGGCATATGGCTACCAAGTTTGAGCCAGTCACTTTTGGCAAACTGCCTACCTCACCTTCCCGGCTCACATCCTCTCGGTTAATTACACTGTATCGGTTGAGCACTGTAAATGAATGAACAGGGCACATGCAGAAGGAGGCTGGCCCATCCGAGCTTAGAAAAGGCCACGACATGATCTAAGTCCCCAACGCACACGGAACGAGTTTTAGAGAAGGGAATCTAAGAGATGTAGTCTAGCCCAGTGTAACCACAGGGGTCTCTGAGTATTGGGAATGTGGCTTAGTGGTAGAGTGCTTGCCTAGCAGGTGTGAGTCCTGGGCTCCATTCCTCAGTACCACATCAACAGAAAAAGCTTGAAGTAGTGCTGTTGTTCAAGTGGTAGAGTGCTGGCCTTGAGCAAAAGCAGCTCAGGAATAGTGCCCAGGCCCTGAGTTCAAGCCCCAGGACTGGCAAAAAACAAAAATCAAAAACAAGAGAGATAGACACAGACAGACAGACAGACAGAAATAGAGACAAGACAGGCTGGCCAGAGAGAGCCAGATCCACCAGTGGGTTCCTGGTTCCAAGTAGGATGTAGTGCCCAGAATCAAACCCTGTCCCGCCACAGCCAAGCCACAGCAGGACCAGAGTCAGCCCGCAGCCAATGGCCTGATCCGTCCCCCTGAGATTTCCTGATGATTGGCTGTCGGTCAGTGGTCTCTTCCTGACTCCGCCCAAGCCGAGTCTTACCGAGGATTGGCTGCTCTCCCCGCGGTCCTCTCTCTCATCCCTCCCCATTGCCGAGCTGTCCGGTGATTGGCTGTCCGGCGCTCTGGGGTTCATCCCTGCCCCGCCCGGCTGTCCTAGTCTCTGCGCCGCGCTCAGGCCACCGGCCTTTTAGTCCTGCGCTTCTGTCGTGAGTGATCGCAAGGTCTGATCAGCGGGGGTGGCTTCCTGGGAGGCTGGGTTAAGAGGCCTGGATTCGCCCCGCGTCCCCTCGAGCTTTGCCCGCCTGGAGCTCCGCTGCTCCTGGCGGCCAGAACGGAGGGGTAGAGCAGTTCTCGGCGGCCCGGGGGTCGGGCGGCCGTGCCCGGCCCGGGGCTGCGCGAGACACACGCCGCGCCCAGCGCCCTGGCTGGTTCCGGGTCTGGAGCTGGGGAGACAGCACCGCGCCAGGTCCCGGGTGGTCCCCGGTAACAAGTCTGCGTTTTACCTCCCCAGGGCCGGCCCTCCAGAACCCCAACCCCGGCGGACCTTGCGCCCCTGGAGTCGGTCTCTAGCCTCCTTAAGATGCAGCTGCCTGATTCCGACTGCAGGTATGTCCCTTGCCTTTGAGGGAAATGACAAAGCCAGGCCGGGAGCGCGTGGCCCCGGGCAGGCAAAGCCGGGGTGGGGGGCGGGGGGCGGTGTCTGCTGCTCTCTCGCGGTGATCCAAGGCCCTGATGGATTGCCCGGCTTGTTAAAACGGCTGATTTCGCGAGGTCTGTCTAGAACGCACAAAAACTTCTCAAGCCGCCCTTTCCTGTGCCCTTTTAAGGTTGACCCGTGTCTTAAGAGGCTAACACAGAAGGGTAAATGAAATCTCCATAAAACCCAGAGATGAGGCAGTAAAACTCCTCTTTGGATCCTGTCTGGAGTTACAACCGAATCAAGAAAACCACAGTTGCAACATATTTCTAATGTTTATAAAGAGGGGGATACATTGAAACTTTTGCTTTGTGAACAGCAACTGAAAACATAGCTCTGCGTTTTTAATGCTTAATATATTTTCATTCGTAGGTTGAAAACACAAGCCACAGAATGCTAAGATGCTGGGATTCCTAGGATTCCAACTGGATTACACATACCATTACAATAAGAACATGAAGCAAATAAGATGGTACTAGACATAGTAACTAAGGGTCCATGTACTGTTCAGGACAATGCTGATGGTGGAAGGGACACATGGCAGTTGCTCCAAGTACTCCTTTTATTTATTTAATTCAGTTCTTGAGGTAGGTACAATGATCTCATTACAGAATGTGCAGTGGTTTAGGGCCTTATATTTATCCAACTTGGTTGCTATGTGATTAATGGAATCCTTAAGATTCCATGTCCTGATAAAACAGCAAGAACTAAACAGGTTAGTCTACTTTGGATTGGCAAAGAAGAGCTATTAAGAATCTAAGCTCTGGCCAGGCACCAGTGGCTCATCCCTGTAATCCTAGCTATTCGGGCCTGAGATCTGAGGATTGTGGTTCAAAGCCAGCCCGGGCAAGAAAGTTTGTGAGACTCTTATCTCCAAAAAACCACAACCACAAGTGCTGCTGTGGCTCAAGTGGTAGAGTGCTAACCTGGAGCTGAAGAGCTCAGGGACAATGCCCAGAATAAAAGCCCCGCGACTGACAAAGAATCTAAGCTCTTTGTCGTTTTTAATTACATTGAGTCTAGTTTTTAGCTAGAGCTCTTGGCAAGCAAGGGCCCTGAGTTCAGTGTGTAAGTAGTGAAATAAGGTATAAAGGAAACAAATAGGTAACCATGCTTTGCTGGATATCAGGTGACCAGAGTTTCATGTAAGTGTCAACCTGGGAAAGCGGACAGTTCACACATGAAAGATAATTCCTGCCTTGTACCAGTCTGCATAACCAGCAATAACAACTTAATTTTCCAGAATCTTTAAATAAATGAATGTTGGTTTTTGAGTCCTTGATATTAAATTTAATTTGCTTTCATGTTCTATATTAAAGTCTAGCCTCGCAGCATGGGTTCTTTAGGACATTTTTTAAAAATGTCCTGAAGCTATTGTTGATTAATAGGGTAGGAGAGAGATATGCTGCATGCATTATAAAGAGAAGTCATCCATAAAAATAACTCAGATTCTGGCACCTGGCTATCCAGGGAGAATTTTTTTGTCATGGGGTTTGAACTCTGCCTAGGCGCTGCTCTTCAGCTCAGGGCTAGCGCTTTAGCCACAGCGCCCACTTAAGCTTTTTTTGGTTTATTTTGTTCTGAGGAATCAATCCAGGGTCTCATTCGAGGCAAGCGCTCTACCACTGAGCTGCCTTCCCAGCCCCTCCAGGGAGAATTTTAAGTGAGACTTAAGGTTCCCTCAAAGTAGATTTCACACAGGAAACAGCCATGTGAAGACAAACTGGACACAATATTTGTGTTTCCTAAGGGACTATGCACTGCATGAGAGCCAGTAAACCAAAACATTTCTATTTCAAGTGGCAATTTGTTGTAGCAATGCTTCCCACACTTAAAATGTGGGGTGGGGGAAATGAGGCAGTTGAAGTTTTATTTATATTTAATACCTAAAATGCAAAAACAAAAACCTTTTGAGACAATTTATTTTTTTATTAAAATGTTTTATTTACATAGTTTAAGATACCACTTTAAAAATAATGTGCACTGCTTTCTAGGCCATACAGCTTGACCAAGAACTAAAGTGCTACCATTTGTCCATAAATAAGTTGTCTCACTAGGTTTATATCTTAAGGAGTGTTTATATTCTGAGAAAGCTGGTATGTTTCCTCTGACATGTAGAAATTAGATATAGAATGCACTGGGATATGATGAACTATATAGAATTATAGATAACCGTGAGACTAAAAGGATACTGAGAAAGGCACAATGCCTAAGTGCCTCTTCATATTTACATAAAGTGATGTACATACTGAAACTGCAAGTTGTGTGAATAAAAGGCTTATTTTTCTTTCTGGGTGTTTTTTCCTTGATTCTAAAACTTCAGGAGGGTACAGAACTGGGAAAGATGAAAAAGTGCAGCTGAGGAGCTCACTGTCCATTGACAGATTGGGGGCACAGAAGAAAAAGGAAATATACCCATTACCTGACGTAATTGTAATCCCTCTGAACATCTCCTCTATGATTTTTTTATTGTTGTAAAGGTGATGTACAGAGTGGTCACAGTTACATAAGTCTCAGCACCCACTATCAGGCTGCCTTAAAAACGGTAAGCAGACCGGCAAGGAACAACTAACACTACAGTGATAAGGAGCATGCGGGTTCCAGCCCTTTTGCTTTGGTTAGTTTTCAGGTTGATCTTTGACTCTTTGCCTGGGGCCATTCTCAAACTCCTACCAGAGTTGGAGTTAGACACCCCATACACCTGCCTCATTGGTGAGATCTCTTCGGCCAGCCTTCCAAGAAGCTGAGATAAGAGCTACCATACTCCCAACCGGTTTTTGAGGACCACCCCCTCCTCAACTTTTTTCCCAATGACACCATTTTTACTTTTCCCCAGGGATGGCATGGTTCAGTCTTTCCCTTGCTATTTTCTCTGGTCTGTACGAATCCCTATAGTGTTTAGGCATGTTGCTTTGCCAAGAGCAGGAACTGGATGTGTGCTGACCTGTTCCCTGGGGGTTGGCAACAGCACTGGGAGGTAGCAGTAGGGGGGGCCGGGCCCCCGCCATAATTTTACCCCTCTTTCCCCCTTCCCTGAGCCTCCTTGGGTTCTAGACTAGCGCCCTACCACTTAACCCAGAGCCCCTCCATCTTGGTTCAGAGGCCTCCGCGGGGCCTCTGCCCAGGCCGTGGGGTTCTCGCCCCAGGGGCGCTGTGGCCCTGGCTCCTCTAGACCCCAGACGGGGATCCGAGGAGTGGCGGCTCCGTTCCCCACTCGTCAGACGCCCCCCAGCACAGCGCCACCTCAAGGTCCCCGTCCTCTGACCTGTGGAAGGTCTCAAAGGAGGAGGCGTTTTGGAGAGCCAGGCCATATCCCGAAGCGGTATGGAGACCTGTACTGTCGCGAGAGGTCAGGCACGCCCCTCACGGGCTACGAGAACTGAGCTACGTCTGCCAATCACCAAGTGGGGGCGTTTCTCGGCGCTTATTGGTTCATCTCGGGCCCTGCCCCGCGTCGGAATCCCCGCCCTCCCCGTGGCCCCACCCCCTCTTGTGGCTACAGCCCTGGCTGAGAGGAGGTGGGGAAACCACAGCCCTTGCATCTGGTTTTTCCAGTTCCGGGAACTGGAACTGCAGCCTCCTGAAGAGCCCCAGCTCCTCACCCGCCGCACCTGGGGCCCGTTGCTCGTCCAGATTTTACCTTTTCTCATGCTACCCGATCCTCTACGCTCACCAGTTCCTAAACTGGGAGATGGTTTGGGGGAGGCAAGGTTACCTAGACATTGTGAAATCCCTGTGTTTCTCCCCAGGCCTCCTAAACTCAGCAGCATCTCGCTTCAGGGGCATTTATTTGGGGTCGGGGAGGAGTGGAGGAGACAAACAGCTGAACTCCCTTCACATATTAAATCATCAAAACGGTGCCAAAGCAGTTATAGCTACTGTTAGTATTCCCATTTTTTTCAAGCAGGAAAAGGAGGCGGGGATTTCCTAATGTTAGTCTTATCGTGGGGCTTTCTAAAATATCTACCTTGCTGTTGTTTTAATCACTGTTGCTTTTGTTTTCATTCAAACCTCTCATTGTTTGCTTGGATTACTTCTAGAAACAGTCTTGTAACTCCTCACCGGTCAAACTCTGGTAATCTTCCTAATGTAAATCCGATCATGTCTCAAATCCCCCTCCAGTCTCTTAATGTCAAGCTCTTCTGTTTCACCTTATTGCTTACAGGTTCTACTAACCAAGACTGCTTTTTAATTAAAGTACCTTACGCTGCAGTTAATAAGTACCCCCGTTATCAATGCACAGTCTGTCAAAATGTCACAAACTATCATACACAACACAATCCTAGCAACCTCAAATAAAGACCCTAACTAGCATCTTAGTTCAGGCACTAATTACTCTTCTCTACCCAAAGGTGACAACTACCCTGACTTTTAAAGCCCTTTAAAGTAGTGTATATAATATATTAATTAATATACTATTAATTAACATTTATATTAGTATTAATATATTACAAATATAAATATAATCTCAGTCCTGAGGCTTGAGTTTAGGGCCTGGGCACTGTCGTTGAGCTTCTTTTGCTCAAAGCTATTACTCTACCAATTGAGCCACCACTTCCAGCTTTTTTCTGTTTCTATAGTACTGAGGAATCAAACCCAGTGCTTTATGCATGCTAGGCAAGCACTCTACCACTAAGCCATATTTCCAGCCCACCATTAATATTTTATAAAACTTGCTTTATGATATTTCTGTCCTTTCCTGTATCAATGTTATTATATTTCAAAGTAAATAGCAATACATATTTATTCCTCTAAATTCAGCATGCACATCATTAAGGATGATGGTTTCTTTTGATATTCAGTGCATATGAAATATACAAATCTTCAGCATACACCTATGAGTTCTGGCAAATGCATTTGTTTTTGTGACTCAAACCTCTTATCATGTATATGTTATATTATCACCCTGGGAAATCCTTCATTTTCCCTCTCATTTCCACTTTCCAAAGAATAACTCACATACTGAGGCAACCGTCCCTCCACACTAGATCAGTTTGCCTATTTCATTTAAGTGGAATCACAAATATGTGCTGAGGAATCGAACCCAGGGCCTCATTCATGCAAGGCAAGCGCTCTACCACTGAGCCACCTTCCCAGGCTCTTAGCACATTTTTAAGTATTGTTGTCTGTTTGGAATGTGAAAATGTATTCTTTGTCACAGAGAGAGAGAGAGAGAGAGATAATCTCTTGTTCTGGGATTCTTTTTGTTTTATTAATGTCATTTGAGGAACAACTTTTCTAATTTAAAAATAATCCAGGGCTGGGAAGGTGGCTCAGTGGTAGAGTGCTTGCCTTGCATGCATGAGGCCCTGGGTTTGATTCCTTAGCACCCCATAAGCAGAAAAAAACGGAAGTGGCTCAAGTGGTAGAGCACTAGCCTTGAGCTGAAGAGCTGAGTGACAGCGCCCAGGCCCAGAGTTCAAGCCCCACCACCAACAAAATAAATAAATAAAATAAAAATAATACAATTTATTCATTTTACTGTCAGTACTTTTTGCTTTATTTTTATTTCTATTTTTTGGTCCGGTTGTGGGGCCTGAACTCTGGGCCTGTCCCTCAGTTCTTCAGCTCAAGGCTAGTGCTCTACCACTTGAGCCACAGCGCCACTTCCGGCTTTTTTCTTTTTTGCTTATGTGGTGCTGAGGAATCAAACCCAGGGCCTCAGGCATGCAAGGCAAGCGCTCTACCACTTAGCCACCTTCCCAGCCCCACTTTTTGCTTTATTTAATAAATGTTATTTAATAAATCTCTGACTACTCCAAGTTATAAACACTCCTGCTATATTTTCCTCTAAAAGTTTTTTTTTTTTTCTTAGTTTGCTCATTTAGATTTTCCATCCATTTGGAATTGATGGTGGTGAATGGCAAGAAATGGAGATCAGGGCAGAAAACCTTATTCTGTATGGATAGCCAACTGTTCCAACATGTTGAATTTGAGCACAAAGCAGGACACAGTGGATCATGCCTATAATTTCATCTACTTGTGCAAGATGAGGAGGGTCATGTTTGAAACTAGCCCATCAGAAAGTTAAGGAGACTCCATCTCAATCAATAACTGGGCACACTAGTACATGTTTGTCATTGCATCTACGTGGGAAGTGTAAATAGGATCTAGGTTCAGTTCAGCCTAGGCAAAAGTGTAAGACCTTATCCCCAAAATAACTAAGGCAAAAAGGGTTGGGAGTATTGCTAAAGAGCACCTGTCTAGCAAGCAGAAGACCCTGAGTTCAACTTCTGATACTACCAAAGGGAAATGAAGCTGACATTCCTACTTACACTTATCATTAATCAAATGATTGTTTATGTGCAAACCTATTTCTCAATTCTATTCTATCAGATGGTCTGAGTTTCTTTGCATCAATACCATGTCTCTATTACTATTGCTTTATAATAAACCTTGATGATATATCAGTGAATTTAATTTTAATAAATCTGAAATAGCTATTGGCACCCATGCTGGACAGCACATAGAACATTTCTATCCTCACAGAAAGCTTTACTGGATTATGCTGCTCTAAAAGATACCTAAAGCCCGACACTAGAGTCTTCATTATACACACAGCTGCATGCACCCAGAGTGTAATGTTGGCTTGTTATTTAAAAATACCTATGTTAAACCTCTTTAAAAGCTGAGGGCATAGTTGAACTGAGAGAGCACATTCCTAGCAAGTGTAATGCTTTTGGTTCCATTGCCAGTATTTGGGAAAAAGCCCCCAAATCTTTCAAATATAAACTCAGAATATAGTTTCCTATAGACAAATAGGCTCCCAGTTCTTTGAACCATGTATGGGTAGCAATGAAAATATTATTTCAGGTGTGGGAGAGCTTTGAACTTTGTGAAACATTTTCCTTGGTCAGATATAATGAAATATGGGGTCCTAAATCAGAGGGAAAGGTTCCTCCATGTGGCAGACTGAATAATAGCCTCTCCATATGTCCATACCCTAATGCCTGGAGAGTTCTATAGCAAAAGGGACTTTGTGGATATAATTGAACTAAGGATGTTGAGATGAGGAGATTATCCTGGATCATCTTCACAAGCCCTAAGCACTCTTATTGTCCCTGGAGGATGGATGAGGGCTACATCAGCTTCCAGTTTCCACACAAAATCGTAAGTCCTTGAGATCCACTCATGAAAAATATCTCAAGGAGTCTCACAAAGAGGAGAATTTTGTAAAGGTAATAAGCAAGGATTTATTTTAGTATAATAAGGTTACAGTAGGGAGACATGTAAAAGAGAACCATTTCTTCTGCATTTATTCTTTCTATGAGAATGCATGTGGTCAAGGCCTAACAACTCACAAACATTAGAAGATGATATCATTTGGGGAAGAAACTGAGTTATGATCTGGTTAAAGGTAAGATGCTTATGAAACATCCAAGCAAAGATCTCTCTCCCCCTTCACTCTCACACACACAGACACAGACACACACAGACATACACACACACACACACACACACACACACACACACACACACATTCAGAGTTGAATGAAGGAACCAGGCCTGAAGATACAGATTTGGAAATTATTGCTGGAGACTGGAAAGCCATTGGTGTCCTTCTGTTCAATGTCTGGTAAACTTGAGACTCACAGGGTCAAGATTATGGTTTCGAGTCATAGGCAGAGGAAAAGCTGATATACCAGTTCAAAGGCTGCCAAGCAGGAAGAAGTCTGTAACTCAGGGAATAAGCAGATTTTTTGGTTCTACACAGGTCTTCAACTAATTGGATGAAGCTCATTCACACTGAGGAGAGACATCTGCTCCATTCAGTCTATAGATTTAAATGCTAAATCCATCCATCTCCTCCAGAACAAAACAAACAAAAACATGCCACACAGGAACACTGAAAATGGTTATTCTATTACCTAGACACCAGAAAAATTGACACATAAAACTAATCACAGTGTGATTTTAGGAAAGGCTTTGTAAAGAGGCAATAGGCAACTACTACAAAGGCACTTTGAGATCTAATAAGAACTCAGTAGGATCATTTATTTGGCAAGATGGAAGCCAAGAATATCCTTGAGGAGAGCAATTATATTAATCATCAAATATATCAATAGATAGGTGGAGTACTGATATAATCCGGGGAGCTTCATGAAAACAGGAGAGAGGAGATGATAAGCAGCCTATCTAATTGCTTTTATCTGATGATCAAGGTTATCAGATGAGAATATAGAGGTGGTAGTATAAAATTATTCTGAGGGCAAAGGAGAATGGAAAGTATGGTGGAGTTATTTTGGACAGCAGAAGCTAGACTTGGGAGGGAGGAAGGACCAATTTTGGATATGTGGTTATCCCAGGCCCCAAATAGGTGGGGGTTAGCACTTTGCTAGGTAGAGGGAAAGGAGACAGAAAAGAATATTAACCATAATGAATTTCTTTTTAAATTATAAACTCAAATTCTCTGACCATCCTTGTAGAAACTCTTCACAAGGAAGATGGCATACGAGGGGGCTGTATTTCCTTAAGATGCACTCCTAGTGAAATTACTCAGCCAAAGAGAATGAAGTTTTAAATATCCCATTAGATATGCACCAACTGCTTTGATCTTTCTAAAGGATGACTTAATAGGACCACAATACAGAAAAGCAAACACTTAAAAGAGATAATTAAGTTTTAACACACACATATTTAAACGTAAGGCTTTAAACTATCATCTGTAAACCTTCCTGTTCTGAATTATAGTTTCACAGGAAGTGGCAGAATTAATGTGGCGATTCCATGTACCCTCATCCATAGTCCTCCAGGGAAGTCCCTGTGCACAAGAGAAAACCAGACTTGTGTGCTGATATCCCATGGCTCTAAGACAGTCTGGCATGTGTAGATATATGTAGTCACATAGTTCAGGTAAAAGATAATGCTACTACAAAGATCTCCCTCCAATATTAACTACTATATCCCAAGGCATTCAGTTCAGAGGACTGGGGGAAAAAACCATCCATTCTTTCCTTCAACTATTTTTACTATGCACATTTCTTCAGAGTTATAAATTACTATATATCACAATTACTCTTAGGTTAAATGAGGGTTTCTTTACTCGATTTTGTAGACCTCTGTGTTCTGAATGTAAGTCAGATGATACAGAATTTTTGGTTTAGGTGTTTTGCTTTTTGCTTTATTTTTGTTGTTGTTGATGTTGTTTTTGCTTTTGAGACAGGATCTCATCCTATAGCCTAAGCCAGACTTCAACTCAAGATTCTTCTGCCTCAGCCTCCCAAACGAAGGGATTACAGATGTGAGCCACACACCTGACTGATAACATTTCTTCTTGGCACTACTGACTACTTGTTAAGATTGCTACATTTCAGTATTCTTTTACAAAGTTTTAAGGAAGTAAATGGATAAAACAAACAAAACAAACCAAAACAATGCTGGGATGAGAATATGGCTTAGTGATAAAGTGCTTGCCTAGCATGAAGTCTTGGGTTTGATTCCTCAGTACCACAGAAACAGAAAAGGCCAGAAAGGGGGCAATGGATCAGTGATAGAGTGTTAGCCTTGAGCAAAAGAAGCTCAGGGACAGTGCCTAGGCCCTAAGTTCAAGCAAGCAAACAAACAAAACAAACAAACAACTCCCCCCCCCTTCACTATTCTCTAATGTTCCTTCTCTGTAAGAACCTATTTCATGTCAGGTGCCAGTGGCTCACGCTTATGCCTATAATCCTAGCTACTCAGGAGGCTGAGATCTGAGGATTATAGTTCAAAGCCCACCCTGGCAGGAAAGTCCATGAGACTCTTATCTACAATTAACCACCAGAAAACTGGAAGTGGCGCTGTGGCTCAAGTGGTGAAGTGCTTGCCTTGAGCTGAAGAGCTCAGGGACAGCGCCTAGGCCTAGAATTCAAGTCCCACAACCGACAGAAGAAAAAAAAAAGAATTTATTTTACCTACTAAGGGTTTCTTGTTTGCTTCTATTTTATACCTAGATTATCTAAATTTCAATACAAATGGATCAACTTTTAAAGAAGCAACAGTATGTACATGTATATAAATCTGACTTTTTTTTTTCTTGTGGTTGGGACTCAAGACCTGGCACATTCTAGATAGGCGCTTACTGTATCACTGATCTATACCTCCAGCCCTTAACTTTTGCAAACAATATTTCAACTGGCTCCTACTATAAAGCTAAAAATAAATGGGCAAACATTGTAGTCTAGCTGGGAAACTTGTTCTGTACTTTATTTATTTATTTGGGTCCGGTTATGGGGCCTGAAGTCTGGGCCTGGGCGCTGTCCCTCAGCTCTTCAGCTCAAGGCTAGCGCTCTACCACTTGAGCCACAGCACCACTTCCGGCTTTTTTCATTTTGCTTATGTGGTGCTGAGGAATGGAACCCAGGGCCTCAGGCATGCAAGGCAAGCGCTCTACCACTGAGCCATCTTCCCAGCCCCTGTTCTGTACTTTATATAACACTAGAGACTTTGGTAGGGTTTCACAAGTAAATAGATTGCAGCTAATATCTACAATTTATTATAAAATTTTATTATGAAATAGAATTCTGTCACAAAAAATGAAATCACAAGTAAGAAAGGGATAAGGTGAGAATGAACCACGTATACTGATGAGAGCTAGAAATACCTATGTGCACTTTCTTGGCTCATTTACTTTAATAAAGTCTAGACACAACCTATCTGTATATGCAGAGTATGATCTATACACATCCATTTCTCAGCTTTGTCCACTGATATCCTAACAGCAATAGTAATGAGCATAAATCATGGCTACATCTTGGTCTAACAAGAACCCACAGTTTCCTGGAAAAATGATCCTAAGGCTGAGCAGGAAAAAAACGAGCTGCACAAGGCAGCTCCATAAAGTGCTGAAACACCAAAATGACTGGGGGGGGGGATAGCGGGGGGAAGGACAGGAGTGTGTTGAAAGGACCCAGGACTCTGAAAGATCCAGAGTTCTGAAAGGCCAAATCTGAGCAAACTCAAAGAGTAATGTATATATCCAAATGCATGTATCCCAAAATCCATACTGGGAAAAAGGATAGAATTCTATTATTGGAGAAGGGAATAGGAAGTTCCTGAAACTTCTAGTAGTGGTACTGGGAGTTATCTGAAGTGTATCTGGTGGCCTGTGTGCTAGCTAACAAATGCTTTTGCCAACCAATTTGCCTTGAGCTCCATCTGAACCATAATGATGGGAAAACAGACTTGTTCCTTGCAAATACTGGGTTTCAAATATCAAATGTACCTGTGGCCATCCTTTCAATTCTGAAAGTATTTTCTATGACCCCCCCCATAACCGATGATCTCTCTCCATATATAATTTCATATCCTTTAACCCAACATGGTATGGTTTTATCTGTCTAAAAAATCACTTCCAGTGCTTGATAAATGAGACTTATTCTCCTAAAAGATAAATTCTAGTATTCCAGTGAGTGCATTCTCCCTTCATGTTTCCTCTCTGAACTTTGTTGGCACTTGACAATCTGAAATAAGAACTAATTAAGCATCACGAATATCCATGAGAACTTCATCTTTTCATGGTTTCTCTAGTTTCAGTACAAGTATTTAATGCACTTCATGTAGCACATTATATCCTTAAGCACAGAGTCCTTCTCTACTGTGCCTTACACTGCTGGAAGAGCTCTTATTCCTCCTCCTCCTCCTCCTCCTCCTCCTCTTCCTCCTCCTCCTC
>NW_012267224.1:25447352-25449444 GCF_000151885.1 Dipodomys ordii
TCCTCCTCCTCCTCTTCCTCCTCCTCTTCCTCCTCCTCTTCCTCCTCCTCTTCTTCCTCCTCCTCCTCCTCCTCCCACTATCCCTGAGCTTCTTTTGCTCAAGGCTAGCACTCTTCCATTGAGCCACAGCACCACTTCTGGCTTTTTCTGTTTTTGTGGTACCAAGGAATCAAACCCAGGGCTTCACACATGTTAGGTAAGCACTCTACAACTAAGCCACATAAAAATGAATAAACTTCCCTCTAAGGATGCTTCTAGTCTAAGTTCCTTTTCCCCCTTCTTTTTAATTATCTTCAAATAGTTGTGCAATTTTACAGGTCAATTTATGTGTACAATGCATCTTGATCAGTGTTACCCTTTCTATCACTCTCTCACCCCACCCATCCCCTCAAGTTCTCTAGTTCCATTTTCATGTAGTATGGTGAACATTACGAATGATTTTCCCACCATTTTTCTCTCCATTTGTCCACACTCCACCCCTTAGCCTCAACCCTTCCGACAAAGGCATGTTTCAACTTCCTGTTTTTTGTCTTGTTTTATTAAACTGTTAGAGTACTATTTCTTATGTGACTTGAAATAATTGTTCTCCATTAATAAGTCAATTGCTTACATTATTTGTTATACTCATCTTTCAAAAATGTGGTGCCTTTTCCCTTTATATATAATCATTTTCATAGGTTTCTCACTTGCAAATGCGTATCATGTATCTATATTGTTTTTCTTATTTCCTTCTCTTTTTTATCAACCTACCACAAAACCAGGCAGAATGAGGTGGTACTTCATTATAAATACTTCCCCTACCAGGTCCCTGAAGTCCTGTTCTCATCCAGGCCTACAGTGGTAAGATGGCTACACTCACACCAGACCAATTCCCAATCAGACTGCAGATTAAAATGTCCAGAGGGAGTCAGAGAAACACCTATCATCTGGCTGAAATAGTTTGTAGTTTTTTCCCTAAAGGAAATAATGCTTCAGTCAACTTTTAAGTACACACGGCTTATTCTTTGAGACCTAAGAGAAGAAAGTTTAACTATATATGCATGTATGTTTTTCCCCATCTCTAAACAAAACTGAGGTTGCCAAATGATCTTATCTATTTCAACATATTCTGATCTAGAAAGTGTAGCTGGGAGGGAAACTTGTACTCTGTCAACTTAAGATCCATTTGTGTTTGTGTGTTTGTGTATGTGTGTAAAGTAACAAACTGATCAGCCAGAGGCCAGGATGTGTGAGTTAGTGTGAGTTAAGGCTGCAGAGGGAAAGTATGAAAACTTTTGGTAATGATTTTTTATGCAATTCAATTTCTGGGAAGGGCATCTGCCCAGTGAGACCCTCCTTTCTGGGACTTCGTCTGAGGGGCTGAAGCAGTTGAATTTTCAGAAAGCCTGCTCCTCTCATCAGAGGCAAGTTTAGATAAGGCTTGTTTCTGCAGCTGCTGTTTGTTCAGATGTCCTTATACTGAACATCCTATGCTGATGGCTGTTAGGCCCCTCATTATCCCATTTGAACACTTAGATGAGGATTCACAGACAAGGAGCTGACTCCATAGTTCTGCAGACAAGCTCGGTGAAAGGTCAGGAGTTAGCCATCCATGAAAGCAAGAAAACAGGCTTGAACAAGGTTGAAAAGGAACAAACAGAAACGTATAGCTCCATTTTCTATTGAAACAACCTTCCACTCCTAGAAACAGATATCTCATTTATTTAGTAGAGCTGAGGTTAGACACACTTTTACCTTTTTTGCTGTTGGTCAACAAATGCACAAATGTTCTTCCTTATTGGGTGGTTGTGGTTTGGAGTAGAGGCTACACTACTGACTATGAATTGGTGCAATCCTAAAGTCTGCAAAATGACACTGATTATTGTTCTATTCCTTTGGGAATGGTTAGAATTGTTTTTACTAGAGCATAAGATCCCAGTCTTGGGCTGGGAAGGTGGCTCAGTGGTAGAGCGCTTGCCTTGCATGCCTGAGGCCCTGGGTTCGATTCCTCACCACCACATAAGCAAAAAGAAAAAAGCCAGAAGTGGTGCTGTGGCTCAAGTGGTAGAGCGCTAGCCTTGAGCTGAAGAGCTGAGGGACAGCGCCCAGGCCC
>NW_012267224.1:25456379-25460327 GCF_000151885.1 Dipodomys ordii
GTGTGTGTGTGTGTGTGTGTGTGTGTGTGTGTGTGTGTGTGTGCATAAGAGTGGACTGGATTTGGGCCTCTGCACCATATGGAGGCGTCCTTTACCAGCCTTACCAGGCCGTGGGGCGGGGGGCGGCGTTTTGGATTAGGGCTTCTGCATCAAACATACCCCAGAGAAACTTCGCCTTTGGCCAATTGCCTGGAAACGTGGGTCACTTCATTCAAGAACGGTGACACACTTGCGCTTAGAACTCAGGCTAATGCTCTCCAAACAAATTTGAGACAAAATCCTGGGGTGCAAGTTCCCTCCAGGTTGGGGTTCTGGCACCGGGGCTGCGCCCCCCCCCCAGCCGTCTGCACGGTGGCGGCGGGTCGGCCTGGGCAGGAGAAGCCCGGGGGCCACGCAGCACCCTCGGCGCGGCTCGGCACAGCCGCCCACCCCGTCCCTGGCCGCCGTGGGCTGCTCTACCCCCGCCTCTGGCCGCAAAGCTCCGGATGGGCAGAGCTGGGGATGCGGGGCGAGCCAGACCTACCGCAGGCGGACTGGGCACCGTGCCTGCTGGAAGCCAGCAGCCACTGACACTCGAGGGAAATCCCCTGGGGCGGCTAGGGACACACGCGCGCACTTTAAGGCGACCAGAAAAGTAACTTCGAGCCATTAGAGCCACAAGCGAACAGCCAATCGTCGAGCAGTCTCAGGGCGGGGGCGGGACGCGGAGGAGGACGGCGGAGCCAGCAGCCAATCCCCAGGAACATCCTGGAGTGGGAGGGCCACGAACCGGCCAGCCAATCACCAAGAAGATTCTGGGCAGGGCCTAAACGGGCAGCCAATCCCGGAGAAGTCCCGGGGCGGGGCGGGATGGGGCAGGCTTGACCATTGGGTAATAGTTCAGCCCGCTCGAGTCCATCAGCCAACCGGGATAGTTTGATCTCTGGCTGTGGCGGGGAAAAGGCAACTTGTTTGCAGTGTCTTCCTCGAAGCCTCAGGAGGACCGGATTCCTGCGGCTCCTCCTCAGTCCTTGGCCCTGGTGTATCTGGTTCTCGAGCCAGCGCTCCTCGCGCTGCAAGACGTTGGCTTCCACTCTCCTCAGCGGCGCCTAGACGCATCCTGGGCTGCTGATCCTTACGCCACGGTGTTATCACTTAGGTAATAAGCACCGGTTCCCCGAGGGCCTTCGACCTGTGTACAACCTTCCATCCCTTAAGTGCACCAAAGGGTTTTCTGACACCGAGATTGTAGGGGAGATGAGAAAAATCAAGATGAAGGTACAAAATATGTCTTACTGTGATCAGTGCTTAAAGAAAGAGGGAAAAAAGTATTGCAACTGGAAAAATGAAAACGAGTAAATTACCTTATCTGTGAACAAATAAATGCTCTTTCTGACACTAAGAAACAAAACAACCCATCTTGGCTGGTGTTGCTGCGCTGCTTTGAGACGTATATTTCACAGCATAAATGAGTAAACACCACACACGTCTCTTCCAAGAATGATGGCTCCTGCACACCAGAGGAGGGCTCTGTTTGGGTCTCTAATAATGCACACAAGAGCCAGGTGGACAGCCCTAGTCACTAAGCAGAGGAAACTCCAAAGAAGACTGTCCTGAAATGGAAACGAGTATCCTTCCTTCCTTCCTTTCCTTCCTTCCTTCCTTCCTTCCTTCCTTCCTTCCTTCCTTCCTTCCTTCCTTCCTTTCCTTCCTTCCTTTCCTTCCTTCCTTCCTTCCTTCTTTCTTTCTTTTTGTTCTGTTTGTTTATATGTCTTAGGGGGTGTAAGGGGAGGCACAGAAATGGACAAAGGATAAACAAATGTAGCAATGGTACTAACTGGACATTGGGTGGGGGATGGGAGAGAAAAGCCAAGAGAGTGAGGGAAGGGGTGGTATGTCCAAAAAGAAATGTTCTCTTTACCTGACTTTTGTAACTGTAACCCCTCTGCACATCACCTTTATAATAACAATTAATTTTTTTTTAAAGAGAACACTGTCCTGGATGGGCTGCTGAGCTCCAAATTCCTTAGTTTCCCCTTCAGCCCACCTGTGAATGGGCCTGCAGCTTGCTTAGCTCATCTTACTCTTCTGCCAGCTGGAGGGGGTACCCCAACTCCCTAGTCACACCACCCTAGGCTATTATTTTCTGTCTCTAGTTTCTCCATTGATGTCCTCTATCTTCCCTCTTATGTATGGTTCAAGACATGGGTTTAACCACTACTATTATTCTTTCCTATGCTCACTCTCCACTCCTCCTCTTTCCCACCCCTTTACTTCCTCTATAGATCTGTCTTTAAGCACTTTACATGCACATGGGTGGTGAACACATCCATTAACTGAGATATAGTAATATTGTTCTCAACACAAGCTACTCTGGGAAATCCTCCATGGTACATGGTTCTATAGACACAGTTGATACTGTCCAGGTGTATGGACTTATTTTCTTCTCCAACTAGAGAATTAAAAGGCAAGAACATGTTTAAAGCTGACAGAACATGTTTATTTGAAAGCAAAAGGAAAGCAGTGGAGATATACTGAAAAGGGGACCCTCCCCCCCAAAAAGATGAATCCAATGAAGTCCTCTCAGAGAGTGGCCACTGTAGTACAGGGCTCCTCCAATATCTGATTGCTTGATGGTTTGTATGTAAGCATCCCTGGGTCTTTTCATTTGTTCAACAGACACTTAGAGCATTATGGAAAGACGTGTTTGAGAGAGAACCTAAAGCATTATGGGAAGGAGAAGTGCCATGTTAGGCTACATGTTATCTCTCTCTCTTTTTTTTTGTCGGTCGTGGGGCCTGAACTCTAGGCCTGGGCGCTGTCCCTCAGCTCTTCAGCTCAAGGCTAGCGCTCTACCACTTGAGCTACAGCGCCACTTCCTAGATTTTTTTTCCCGGTTGGTCATGGGGCCTGAACTCTGCGCCTGGGCTCTGTCCCTGAGCTCTTCAGCTAAAGGCGAGCACTCTATCACTTGAGCCACAGCGCCACTTCCAGTTTTCTGGTGGTGAATTGAAGATGAGTCTTATGGACTTTCCTGCCCACGCTGGCTTTGAACTGTGATCCTCAGATCTCAGCCTCCTGAGTAGCTAGGATTATAGGCGTGAGCCACCGGTACCTGGCTATGCCTAGATTTTTATGTCCCACATACCCTGAGGGTTGAGACTTACAGTCACTATGAAATGGTAATGACTGTCCCAGAGTCTCTGCAGACAATTATTTCTACAGACTTCCGAGGTGACAAGATTTGTTAACATTTGGTGAAAGGGGGGCAGGATAAGCGGTGGCTGGGGTGGACAAGGCAATTTCAGTGTTTCAAAGGAATTGCTCTGGCAAAGCGTGTGTGGTTGTATTGGGGTGCATGTGCAGCTCAGGCGCAGGCACAGGGATCCTTCGGCAGCACTAGCCAATTGTCCCCCCAAATTTGCATAACCGTGCTTGGAAAAAAGATGGACAACATTGATAGAAGGTATTTTTTCGGGGGTGAGTTTGAGCACCTTGAGATATTTCACGCCCAGATAGATACTGTGGCTTGTGGTTATAGTTTGGCTCTGGGAGGCTGCATGGCCTTGGCCAGCTGGTGGCTTCAGATGTTACAAACTTCAGAAAGTAGACCTTATGCCTTTCAGTGTCAAATAGCAATAGTTAGCCTGGTGTGTCATTAAAGCCCACGACAAGGCTGAAGTTACTACTTGTGCTAAGGGTTATGTAAAAACACCACAAAGGTGATTGAGGTGATTGAATTGTAGCTGTTTCCTTTGATTCAGGTGTGACTCCAGGCAGGATCCAAAGAGGTTTACACAAAGTCTTCTCTGGGTTTTATGAGGGAGTCTTTACCAGCTTTACCAGGCCGTGTGTGTGTGTGTGTGTGTGTGTAAGAGTGGACTGGATTTGGGCCTCTGCACCATATGGAGGCGTCCTTTACCAGGCCGTGTGTGTGTGTGTGTGTGTGTGTGTGTGTGTGTGTGTGTG
>NW_012267224.1:25460377-25472769 GCF_000151885.1 Dipodomys ordii
CACTTCTGGCTTTTTTCTTTTTGCTTATGTGGTGCTGAGGAATGGAACCCAGGGCCTCAGGCATGCAAGGCAAGTGCTCTACCACTGAGCCACCTTCTCAGCCTCTACATGTTATCTCTTACATGTTATGTTTACCATTTTTTATCCCTAACTATCTGAGAAGTCCCAGCTCTCTCTTCCTTTTTTGACGTACATACATCATACTGACCTCCCCATTTATCACTATGCCAATTGCACTGACTTGTCTATTTTTCCTCCCTGTCTTGTCCTTGAAAATTAAGTTCATAATTGCGGGGGGGGGTAGGGGGAGGATGGGAAGGAATGGGAAGGGGAAACAAAGGAGGAGGCTACAATGCTTGATAAGAAATGTACTCATGATCTTGCCCATGTACTTGTAACCCCTCTGTACAGTATTTTCACAATAAAAAAAGAAAAAAATTAAGTTCATATTCCCCCACCTCCACCCCAAGCTGTTTTCACTTTGTAAAATGGAGTAAGGTCAGAGATGAGAGGAATAGTGATTGTGGCTGCCCATTCTTTGGCAGTGATGGCTTTGTGTTGGGATGTTTGTGCTTATTGATGTATGGAATAAATACGTATGGTACAGTATGCCAAAACAATGTAAATAGACTTGAGACTTAAATAGACCATGAGACAGAAGTCTAAAGCATTGACCCTGAAAACGTCTAATCTAGTGGACAAAATTGACATTAATACTTGAATCATGCAGATGAAAAGCTACCACTCAGGAATAGTAAAAATGGTCACCAGGGGTCCCTTTAGATTGAGGGAAGGTGGTAAAGCAGAAAACTGAGTCTGAATCTATGAAGCAAAGGAGAGGAGCCTGGATTCTAGACCCAGGTAGAGGCAAGAGTATGTATAGAACCAGCTCCAGGAAGTTCAGTGCATTCGCAAATATGTGACTTCTTCACCAACAGCCAAAGGACAGATAGATGAGAGTACATGATAAGATATGACACAAACTAGGCTGTAGAGGGATTGTAGCTGGAGATGTGGGATATGGAATGTGCCTGGCCAGATAATCCATCTTAAAAATGCCCATAGATGGTGCTTATTGATAATATATAAATTATATAAACAGATGTCAATAAGAAGTTGATTGCAAGACAAGCATATGTTCAAGTGAGCTAACCTTTATTGCACACTTATTAAATGCTCTGCAATCCTTTAGCTTGTCTACATAGAGCCTCTCACTGAATCTTCTACCCATTAATTCCACTCATCTATTCTACCCATTAGGCACAATTAACCATTTTACACATGCTAATATTTTGTGAGAGCTGTTTAACTCTTCATCTAATAGTATAGACATGTGGTGAGCACACTAGGTATTCAAAACCCATCAATCAGGCTAACATGATTCCAGTTCCACACTAACACCTGCACACTTGTGGGCGCAAGCACACAAATTTAGGAAAATACACATCAGCAAGATGATTGACACAGGATGGCAGCATGGAATTCTCAATTTCTGTCACATTGAAGGCGCTGTTCCTTAAAGATGACAGTGGGATAGGATTTGAAGTATTTTAAATCCAGAATTATATTAAGACAGTCTTGTTAGAAGTTAACCTGATGATGCTAAATAATAGTTTTCTTTCTAACAGTCTTTGGTTAGGTTAGATTTCTTTATTCTTTTGAAAAATTGCTTAAAATGATTACACATTACTCATATGTGTAGTATACAACGTACTGTACCAGACTACTATATGAATCATGTTGGTCAGTTAGACTAATTAACAGAAGGCATGGACTGAAAGTACAGCTTAAATGAACTCTTTAATTCTGTTAAAGAAAATGACTGAAAAGGAATCTGCGACTTGGTTCTTCTGTGACAGGGTTTTAATGAGACTGCTTGCATAGAGTGCTGTTTTACATCAAAAAAAGGAACAAAAATACCTTGAGGTTCTATTTCTGGGTACACCACAGAACAAGATGGAACCTGTTCATTTTGTTTCTCACTGCAAACTGTAGGTGATGCTTTCAACCTTTTTAAATGAATAGCAGAATTAGCAAACATCACAAGTGACCGCGCCCCATTCTGTAACCACAAATGTATCTTTAGTGCTATCTTTTCATGAGAAATGAAAATCTGCTAGATTTTTTTTTGTTTTCCTGGAAGAGTTAATATGAAGTTAAAACTTCAAAATCTGGAATATGCAGTTGATTGGCTACTCTTTAAAATCCTAGTTTCCAAATTTAAGCAAGAGAAAATCAGGTAAAATTTTCAAGTAATAAAACAGTAAGGAAGAAATAAAAAATATTGTCTTCTAAAATGTGATTTATGGGCGGGGAAGATGGCTCAGTGGTAGAGTGCTTGTCTTGAAGGCATGATGCCCTGGGTTCAATTCCTCAGAACCACATAAGCACAAAAAGCCAGAAGGGGCACTGTGGCTCAAGTTTAGTAGAGAACTAGCCTTAAGCTGAAGAGCTGAGGGACAGCACCCAGGCCCAGAGTTCAGGCCCCACAACCTCCCCCCCCACACACACACAAATAAAATAAAATGTGATGTATTTGTTTTTCAAAAAGGCATTCTTTATTTTCAGTAAAATTAGGAAGATTATCTGGCATGCTTTATTAAAACATGTTGGATGAGGCTGGCATGCTAAGGAAAAAAATGGCAAAAGTTAATTGCTGGCTTTTCACTAGTGGCTCACATCTGTAATCCTAATCAGGAAGCCAACCAACATTTGAGGATTACAGGTCAAAACCAGCCTGAATAGGAAAATCTGTGAGACTCTTTTTTTGTTGTTTTTTTTTTTTGGGTCCGGTCATGGGGCCTGAAGTCTGGGCCTGGGCGCTGTCCCTGAGCTCTTCAGCTCAAGGCTAGCGCTCTACCACTTGAGCCACAGCGCCACTTCCGGCTTTTTTCTTTTTGCTTATGTGGTGCTGAGGAATTGAACCCAGGGCCTCGAGCATGCAAGGCAAGCGCTCTACCACTGAGCTACCTTCACAGCCCGAGACTCTTATCTTCTATTAACCACCAAAAAAGCCCCAAGCGGAGCTTGTGATAAAGTAATAACCTTTTTTTTGAGGCTTGAACTCAGCCTGAGCACTGTCCCTGAGCCCTCCAGCTCAAGGCTAGTACTTGAACTGCCATGATGTGCTTACTGCCTCATCAGAGGCCCAGAGATTGGAGCCAGGGGTTCTTGAATTAGAATCTTCTAAACCGTGAACCCAAATAACCTGTGTATTCAGGGCCTGGGCACTGTCCCTGAGCTCTTTTGCTGAAGGCTAGTGCTCTACCACTCCAGCTTGCTGGCATTCTCTTACATGAAGTCTTAGAATCATGGTTAAGAGGGAGAAAAGGCTCTATTATTGAAAGTTCCTTATAACCCATCAAGAAAGTGTGTGTGTGTGTGTGTGTGTGTGTGTGTTCACTGCATCTCAGAGGGTGTTTGTGGTTTCCTGACAAGCTTCTATCATCATAAAGCCTGAGCTTGTGTAGACAAGTTGAGGAAAAATCCTGATTGACATTAATCTCAAACTATTGCCAGGAAGGTGTTTTTGTTTGCTTGTCTTTGAAGTGAAGATCAGAGGTGATTCTTTGTCACCCCCAAAACTTTGATGTTTTGCTGCTCCACTATTCACAGCCAGGATGCAAACAGCAATATCTCACTTGCAATCTCCACCATCATTTTCTGAATGAGAAACTTGTTGAGAAGAACATAATTTGTTTCAGCTCAGTTGTGACTTTGAAATGTTCAGGCATCCTGGAGGGGGGACTAGCTCCACAAGTGTTAGTGTCCATTAGGAATGTCTATTTTAAAAACTGGAGAGCGGGGCGCCGGTGGCTCATGCCTGTAATCCTAGCTACTCAAGAGGCTGAGATCTGAGGATCGTGGTTCAAAGCCAGCCCGGTCAAGGAAAGTCCGTGAGACTCTTCAATTAACTACCAGAAAACCGAAGTGGCACTGTGGCTCAAGTGGTAGAGTGCTCGCCTTGAGCTGAAGAGCTTAGGGACAGTGCCCAAGCCAAGAGTTCAGGCCCCACAACCACTAAAAATAACAACAACAAAAACAACAAAAAAAAAACCCAAAAAATAAACCCCCAAACTGGAGAAACTGACTACATATGAAGACATCAAAAATGGAGATTTATACTAATTGTAGTCCAAATTGGCCTTGGCAAAAATATGAGACACATTAAAAAATAACTAAAGCCAAAAAACTTACTTGAGTCCAGAAGCCTTCAAACAAATGACCAAGATATAAAACCAACTACAGGTTGGGAAGGTGGTTCAGTGGTAGAGTGTTTGCCTTGCATGTATGAGGCCCTGGGTTTGATTCCTCAGCACCACATATACAGAAAAAGCTGGAAGTGGGTGCTATGGCTCAAGTGGTAGAGCACTAGCCTTGAGCTGAAGAGCTCAGAACAGTGCCCAGGCCCAGAGTTCAAGCTCCATGACCAGCAAAAAACAAACAAATAAACAAAAAACAAAAAAAGAAAGAAAAAAAGCCAGAAGTGGCGCTGTGGCTCAAGTGGTAGAGAGTTAGCCTTGAACTGAAGAGCTGAGGGACAGTGTGAAAGCCCAGAGTTCAAGACCCACAACTGACAAAAAAAAAAAAAAGGAAAAAGAAAGGAGTTGCTTTTATGAGTTGGAGTGGGAGGATATTAGAATCTAAGCCTGACAGACAACTGAGCCTCAGCCCGAGGCTGGGGAAATGAACACGCTCAGCATTGTAGTTCATCTCTGTCACTGACTAGCTATGTACCCTCAAGGAAAGTACAACCTCTCCACATTCTTCATACACAAAATGAAGATAATAGTATTGTTAAGATTAGGGACAATTACACACTGAAGTTGCCTAATATGTAAGTAGATCCCTAAAATGGTAGCTATGTTGATCTTGGGCAAAATAGTCATTTCATGAAACATTTACTCTGAAGTCTCAAGTAAAACAACATGAATGTTAAATGTACAAAAGTGTTCCAGGTGTCTTACCTTTCCTGGTTCTTCCTGGTTTGATAGTGGCCTCTGTCCTTCCTCTTGCCATAGAAGGCTGAGGATGAGATCATGACTCATCAAAGGATGAGAAGAGACTTGATGGAGAATGTAGGGACCAATCTAGGTCTTCCATCTATACCTGCAATTATTCCAAATGTACTCACAAGTGCACAAATGATCTGTGGTTATTGCTAGCTCTCCCTTACAAATAGTCTCTTCCCCTTAATATATATATATATATATATATATATATATATATATATACACACACACATCTACATGTCTGAACATATAGATAAAAGTATTTCCTATACTTCAACCAATAGAATGGTTTTCCAACCTGTGAGAAAGTCTTACTGTGCCATGAAGTTTTAAGAGGAAAGAATGGAGGAATTGGTGAAAGGGGGAAACCTCTGGCTGCTATTCTTTTTTATTTATTTATTTGGTCCAGTTGTGAGGCCTGAACTCTGAGCCTGGACGCTGTCCCTTAGCTCTTCAGCTCAAGGCTCTTCAGCTCTACCACTTGAGCCACAGTGCCACTTCCAGCTTTTTTTTCTTTTTGCTTATGTGGTGCTGAGGAATCAAACCCAGGGCATCATGCATGCAAGGCAAGTGCTCTACTACTGAGCCACCTTCCCAGCCCTGGTTGGTATTCTTGAATGATCAAATCTATTTATGTATCTGAGCACGTATGTATCCACTTATTATCCATCATCCATCCATCCATCCATCCACCCAGTTCACTACCAAGTGCTAAGCAGTGAAGACATTGTGTTAAGCAGGAGCCTACTCACAGAATTCATAACGTATGGATCTCTGAGGTGACTGGGTTGTCGGTCAGCTTTCCCTCACATCCACTGAGTGAAAGAACAGCATTCCATTTCAAATAAATGGAAATTTGAGATGAAATGAAAATTGTAGACATTTTGGGGAGAAATGAAGAAAAGAATAATTACTTTAATCTTTTTCCAAGAGTTTATTATCATGAACATTTTGATATATTTCCTTAGATGCTTCTAATTCTCTCTCTCTGTATGTGTGTGTGAAATCATGCAATACGTATTTGTTTTGTCTTACTAATTGCTTAATATTATAAATAATTTTCTATGCATTAAAAATTTTAAAATATGATTCTTTGTGCTTGCATTATATGCCATCTAAATGGAAAATAAAATTTCTAACAGGTGTTTTGCTATAGTTTGCATCCTAAATGTCCCCTGAAGGCCCATGTAGTAAAGGTTTGCTCTCTCCATGGGGCTACTGTGAGGTGGTAGAACCTTGGGGGTGGGGCCTAGTGGGAGGTCTTCAGGTCATTGGGGACAGGCCCTTGAAAGATATAGTGGGCCCCTAACTCCTTCATCTTCCTCCTTATCACATCCCAGCCATGAAATGAACACTTTGGTTCCATCATGTACTACATTACCATAGGCCTAAAGCAATTGGGAACTGAAATCTTTTCCCTATTTCCTGGTGTATAAATGCTAATCACAAATATTCAGTATTAATTTTATTATAATTACCTTAATTTATATACCCAATTATATACTTAATTGTAATGTGATTACTGCGATGAAATGTTACTTACTGAACCAAATAATTCATCATGATGAAATTTATTTATTTATTTCTTCTTTTGCCAGTCCTGGAGCCTGAACTCAGGGCCTGGGCACTGTCCCTGAGCTTCTTTTGATCAAGGTTAGCAACTCTACTACTTGAGTCACAATGCCACTTCTGGCTTTTTCTCTTTCTTTTTCTTTTTTTTTTCTTTGTCAGTTGTGGGGCCTGAACTTTGGGTCTGGACACTGTCCCTAGCACTCTACCACTTAAGCTACAGTGCCACTTCTGGCTTTTTCTGCTTATGTGGTACTGAGGAATCAAACCCAGGGCCTCATGCCTGCAAGGCAAGCACTCTACCACTGAGCCATCGTCTCAGCCTGTGGAGCTTTGGCTTTTTCTGTTTATGTGGTACTGAGGAATTGAACCCAGAGCTCCATGCATGCTAAGCCATATTCCCATGCCCAATTTATTTTGATGTACATTTTGGAATCTTTTTTATTTCTGATGGCTAAGTTTTACATGTTTCTCTCGAACCATTCAGGAGTATAAAACTGCTACATGTAAAGCCAAGTTGAGCTCCTAAAAGGATGCAACTCAATAAAAATGTAGCAAAATCTTGTTCTTGACATTTGAGCTCCAAAAGAAAACTAGTTGTTTTTACCACTATCTGAGTAAGGAAAAAAAATGAAAAGGATTTACTGACTTGAAAATGACAACAGTGGGACTTGGGGCTTTGGGATGTAAATTTGCATTAACAATCAGGGAAAAGGCCAAGCTCAGAATTTGAAAAAATCTTCACTGGTCACAGTATGCAAAGGTCATCTGGCATGTGGTCAAGACAATTGGGAAGTCACTCACAAGGAAAGCATCTTTGACTCAGGTCACTCAGAGCTGGGAGGATGGAGAGCTACACCAGAGGCCAACAATGAAGCATTAGCATGAGAAATGACTCATCATGAAGAGCAGACAGAAGAAAAATAAAAGCTCACAAAAAATTTAGTTCTCTATGAATTAATATACTAGAATTATAAACTACAGAAAACAAGAAGAAAATAAACCTCCAAGATTCACTGGTTATTTGTCTCCAGGGATCTTGAGTGAGTTTATAGTTTTGCTTTATTGCTAATACTAGGGCTTTAATTCAGGGCCTAAGCACTGTCCCTAACTCTCTACCATTTAACCCATACCTCCTTTTATTAATTAGAGATAAGAGTCTCACAGACTTTCCTGTCCTGTCTGGCTTCAAATGATGATCCTCAGACTTCTGAGTAGCTAGAGTTACAAGTAGAAGCCACAGGCGCTCAGCTTTGAGTTAGTTCTTAAAGGAGTGAGCCTGGCCCCTTCCTGTTCCCCGGCTTCCTTACTAGGTGATATGTCCCTCCCTCACCTCCTCCTACCGTAAATGTCATCCAGCACGCTGTGACATAGTCCAGGGAGTCTGCACCAGCCACTGCCATGCCGTTTGAACTTCCAGCTTCCAAAACTTGTAAGCTGAATAAATCTTTTTTTTCTTTATGCTATCCAACCTGGGCATTTTGTTATAGCCACAGAAAACAGGCTGATACAGTGTCTTTTGAAATTATTCTCCATTAAAAAAAATATTTGAGATCCTGCTTTACTAATATCCTCTCCACTACCACTGCTGTCTTAATTCAGAGCATCTCAATATCTTTTAGATGATCTACCAAGCACTGGTGTCTCATGCCTGTAATGCTAACTACTCAGAAGATCAAGATCTGGAGGACTGTAGTTCAAAGCCAGCCCAGCCAGAAAAGTCCCTAAGACTCTATCTCCAAAATAACTAGCTAGGCTGGAGGTATGAATTCAGTGGTAACATGCTAGCCGAGCAAGTAAGCTGAAGTGAGCTAGAGACCCTGAATTCAAACCCCAGTACTGCCAAAAAAAAGATACTTTCTACATCCTAGTCTCTTAATGTTTGTTTCTTTTTACATTTGAGTTGCATTTCATTGTATGGATTTGCGATTGTTACCAATGAACCTTGAGGTTCCATCCAGTTTTCTCTTTTGTAATAAAGTTGCAATGGACTTTCATGTATCAGATTCAGTGACAAATAGACTCAGAGATATTTAGTTGATTCCAGGTTGTCTTTGCTCTCTGTTGCTTGGATCTAGCTCCTTTGCTTAATACATAACCCTGCTGGTGACTAGTGGCTTTATAAACCCAATGTATCAAGCTATTTAATGATGGATACACAGGACAGACCTGCTTCCTAGAGACCTCTCCAGAAGGTATACCTATGCCACCTTATTTAGTGACTGAACATGCTCAGCTTCTCAGCTCTAACAGACATGTTCTCCAGCAAGCAGAACAGTTACAAACCTACTCTACCATGTAGGCCCTCACTTCTCATTCCTCCCAACTCTTTTTTTTTGGGGGGGGGTCCGGTCGTGGGGCCTGAACTTTGGGCCTGGGCACTGTCCCTCAGCTCTTCAGCTCAAGGCTAGCGCTCTACCACTTGAGCCACAGCGCCACTTCCAGCTTTTTTCTTTTTGCTTATGTGGTGCTGAGGAATCGAATCCAGGGCCTCTGGCATGCAAGGCAAGAACTCTACCACTGGGCCACCTTCCCAGCCCCCTCCTCCCAACTCTTTAAGACCCAAATCCTACAGTAACTCCCTGATCCCAGAGCATTGTAGAAACTTTGCTTCCCTGACTTTTTCCCAATAAGACTACCATGAGCTTCATTTTTTCAGTGCTCATTTTTTTTGGCATCATTTTTAGCATCATTAGTTCTCAACAGAACAGTCTAGACTCCTCCATCATCTATCAGTAAGGATGAGAATTCAAAAAAAAATACAGGCTACACCTCCCTAATTTAGTTAATGATGGTAAGCTACAAATTAAGAGCAAACTTGATTAGAAATGAAAATGATTAGCAAAATAATTACCAAAATAAACAAGAGCTCAGATTTTTTTGTGCAGCTTTGTCTCTTAGTTGACAAACTAAAATTTACAAAAAAAAAATCACATCTGGTCTTACTGATTGAGCCTTCCTAGTATTTGCTTCTTCCACAGCTGGCTTACCATTCAGGTCTGGCAACTCCTGAACTGGTACAGATGGCATTCAATGGGATGTACCCATTAATCACAGATGCAGATGTCGCAACAATGTCAAATTGCTATGAAGTTGCTAATTACTTGCTTTCAATGTCTAATTGTAGCCCAAAATACAGGCTAGGCCTGGTTAATGGACAACCACACCCGAATCATTGTTAGTTCTGAGGTACAGAGAGTATGCTATGGGTATGCTATGTCAACTAGATACATGACTGGCATAGGCCAAGAAAGTGACAGCCACTATGCTCACTGTCCTTGCTCTGAGTTCCTTCTTTGTTTTGGAGACTTTTTTCATTTAAGCCTAGCTATTTTTTTTTTAAAATAATGTCCTTTTATGTTTATGCACCATATCTAGGTCTAAGAATTTGGTCAAATGCCAAGTTCATGAACTCAGATAATCTGATAGCTCAGTAATTAGATTGCCCAGGCTTTATTAAAAATTTGGAGTTTATTTGAGTAGATAGAGATTTATAGATTTGGCAGCACCAGATTGAACAAGAGGGAGGAGGCAGGACTCCAGTGCTCCGAGGAAGGGAGTAGGAGTGGGGAAGAGGGGACAGGAGAGAAAGAATCATCTCATTGGTTAAGGTGGAGTTTTGTTGAGCATTTCGAATTAGCTACGTTGAAGTTTTATTTTACTGCTTGCCTTGAGCTGTGCTTGGTTTGTTTTGGTAGCTATCCAAGGCCCTGCAGCTATCTCCATCTGATGGCCTCCCAGTTAAAGTCTGCAGCTGGAATCCTAGTTCCACTCACTCCCTGTTGCCTGCAAAGAGCAGGCTGGCTTAGCCTGAACAGTGCTGTCACCTGGGAGTGGGAGCGGTCATGCTACATTTGTATTAAGCATTACACAGAGAATGCTTGAAACAGCGTCTGGCACACAACTGTCATCAAATATGTGTTGATTCTCACATCACTAAGATAGTGTCAGAAGTACTTCTTGTCATGTTATGGCAAACCTTTGGAAGGTTTTTTACTCACCTATTAAATTAAAAAATCTACTTGAATGGCAAACCGCAAATGTCTTCTTTGTTCTAGATTTAGGGAAAACAATGAGTGCTATTGCTTTTAGGGACATGCGGTGAGCACTCTGGGACACTTATAGGCTCAGGGTTTGGGGGAGTAAGCTCTCTTAGGTTTAATATCCTACAGAATATTTTCCTCAGCCAGGTGCTGGTGGCTCATACCTGTAATCCTAGCTACTCAGGAGGCTGAGATCTGGGGATCTCGGTTCAAAGCTAGCCTGGGCAGGAAAGTCTGTGAGACTCTTACCTCCAGTTAACCACCAGAAAACCAGAAGTGGCGCTGTGGCTCAAGTGGTAGAGCACTAGCCTTGAGCTGAAGAGCTGAGGGACAGTGCCCAGGCCCAGAGTTCAGGCCTCACAATTGACAAACAAACCAAAAACCAAAAAAACAACACTTCAGACCATTAGCATTTTTTTTTGGTCTGGTTGTGGGGCTAGCGCTCTACCACTTGAGCCACAGTGCCATTTCCGGCTTTTTTTCCCCTGCTTATGTGGTGCTGAGGAATCGAACCCAGGGCCTCATGCATGCAAGGCAAGCGCTCTACCACTGAGCCACCTTCCCAGCCCGACCATTAGCATTTATTTGATAATTTTAGATATGTCCATCTTTGTTGACTTTGTTTCTTAGCAGTGAATAATTAAATAGATAATTATTTTATATGTGATCAAAATAAGAAGGGATTAGAAAGGTATATTGATTTGGAATCAGAATGGGATGACATGAAATCATAATGGGATAGATGGAAAGATGCTTGCTGTGATTGGTATCTTAAGGTAAAATAATTTAAGGTCAAAGCCGAAAAATCCCTTTTTTGGTGTTGTAAGCTTGGTTCTACCTCTCCAGGGAACAATGATTATCATTTACTGAAGATCTTCCTAAGACAAAATTTCCTTAATAGGATTTCCCACATAGCCCCTGGATGAGTTCCTGACTAGTATCAGTGCTCTGATCTGCATACTGTGTTCCTTGTCTCTGTGTTTTAAGAACATGGCATTTGTTCTGACTTCTCATGCTGTGTCTCTAACAGTAATTTCTCCTTAACTGAATACCAAGTATCCTTATGTACTTAGTGTATTCTGGTGAGATCACAAACCAAGGGCTCTGTGTCCTCTATCAAGGGTTTTACTTGCTCGCTGTTCAGTTTTTGTGCAAGCACTTTCTGTTTTATAGTTATATCATGGTGCTCATTTAAAGATACTTTTTAGTTTTTGGCCTCACCTAAAACTCTAGTTATTTGAAGGGAAGAAGCTCAAAACAGGATTCTTTCACACAATGTGTAGTCTAAGGGAAGGGTTTGCCATAAAGGATTACAACTTTCATGTGAGAGGTAACTTTAGACATTTAGGTATCATAGAAAATGTGCTCGGTTTCCTTTCAGCATTTCATCTGCTGAAATTGTTAAGTGAGAGTTATCTGAGAAGACAGAGGGCTTCTCTATCCTATCCCACATTTCTATCGGAGATTTCTTCTTTTTACATTGATGATTTTTGTCCAATATTTGCACTCTTTGCTTATGAGTGCCTGATACATCATCATATTTCAATGATTTTCTCTCTATATTCCAGTGTTGCCCTGGCTCTTTCAAACATCTGTTCTCTATAGCCATCTTTTTTCTTTTTCCCAAAGTCAGGGACCAAACCCAAGGCACTGTGCATACTAAAGGAGTACTCTAAGGGCTGGGAAGGTGGCTCAGTGGTAGAGTGCTTGCCTTGCATGCCTGAGGCCCTGGGTTCGATTCCTCAGCACCACACAAGCAAAAAGAAAA
>NW_012267224.1:25477389-25517653 GCF_000151885.1 Dipodomys ordii
GAAGTGGTGCTGTGGCTCAAGTGGTAGAGCGCTAGCCTTGAGCTGAAGAGCTGAGGGACAGCGCCCAGGACCAGAGTTCAGGCCCCATGACCGGAACCCCCCCCCAAAAAAAAAGAAAAAAGAAAAGTGATATGTTTCAAAAAGCTGGGAATGAATTGACTCCCAGGGAAGCAGTAGAGTGAGACAGGCCGACAGACGCCACAGTGGTAAGGAGGGGAGTGTGCACGTGTGACCACACACACAGGTGTGCAAGGGCAATCTGGGAGCGGAGAGGTAAACACTGGACAGGGCTAGCAGTTGGCAGGTTGTCTCTGGCCTCTGCTCATGCCGGCCTGTGCCGCCGTCACATCCTCATAAACACAGATCAAACTTCTAGCCAAAAGTTGAGACAGGCAGAAGAGTGTGTGAAATGCACATAGAAGTGGAACAAAAGGAACGCAGTGACCATGACTGTTGGCAGTAAGCTTACAGGTAATTTTAAGTATTTTCTACACACCTTTAAACATGTGCCTCACTATCCAGTGTGGTGCTTCATGCCTGTAATTCAAGCACTTGGTAGGCTGAACTTGGAAGATTATGAGTTCCAGGCCAGCCTGGGCTACATCGTAAGACTATGTCTCAAAAAAAAAAAAAGAAAGAAAAGAAAAGAAAAGAAATTACTGTTTTCTCAAAAAGAAGAAATAAATTACTACCTCAATACTTCAATTATGCTGTGAACTTTGGAGAAGGTCAACACAACCAAACCAAATTGAAAGAAAGACAACTCAATGAAAACCCAGGCACTAAAATTATACTTTGTCAAAGTAAAATAAAATAAAATAAATTGAACTGCCATATGACCAGCAGTCCTTCAACTTGGCCTGCACCCAAAACATGAAATTAACATGTCAAAGATACATCTGCACTCAGTGTTCATTGCAAAACTGTTCATAATAGCCAGAATGTGGAAACAACTTAATTAGCACCCACCAACAGATGATTACAGAAAATGTTTATATATATATATATATATACACACACACACATACACACACACGCCATAAAATACAATTATCATTAAATCACATTCTTATTGGGAATGTATAGATTGGTGTAGAGAGAATGGAAATCTTTTAAGTGATTTTATAATTAATGATCTGGCTAAAACTGTCCCTAAAAACAATTGAAGCTGAGCACTTGTAACTCATGCCTAGTATAATCTTAGTTACTCAGGAGGCTGAAATCATGGTTCGAAGACCATTGATCAGAATGCTGGAGCATATATCTACCACATTGTGGAAGCTTTGAGGAAGCTGGGAGCTAGTTGGTCATACCTGTCATCCTACCTACTAAGGAGGCTGATCTGAGGAATCTGGTTTAAGTAATAAGGTTTAAGGGGGGAAAGTCCATGAGACTCTTATCTCCAATTAAGCGCCAAAAACAAAATTGGGAAATGGAGCTCTGGCTCATGTAATGGATCACCAGCTTTGAGTGAAAAAGCCGAGTGAAAAAGCCAAGTGAAGAGTTAGAGGCCAGCTGGGCACAGGATTACACCTGTAATCCTCGCCACGTAGGAGTCTGAGATTGAGGATCCCAGTTCAAGCCAACCTGAGCAGAAAAGTCCCCATGAAACTCTTATCTCCAATTAACCACTCAAAACCTGGAAGTGGCACTGTGGCTCAAGTGGTAGAGCACTAGCTTTGAACCCAAAGAGCTCAGAGACAGTGCCCAGGCTCTGAGTTCAAGCTCCACAACCACAACCACAACAAAAAAAGGAGAGGCTCTGAGTTCAAACCCTAGTATCAGTACATTAACAATTTTTTATTTAAAGAAGATGAAAAAGAGTGACATAATTGAGGAAACAATAGATTAGAAGAGTTTAATTCCTTGGAATAAGAATGAAAGCACACAAAGAGAACTGCAGTGAGAGACTGTAGTTCTAAATATAGGGCGATATTTTTTTTTCTCTCTGAGCAATGAATGTCAAAGAGAAATGGATCCTCACAGGCCAGTGATTACTGTCTGTTCCTTTAGTGTCAGAAGGAGGACAAAGCCAGGTCCCTGTGGTTAGTTGGGTGCTTTATTTCAAACAGAGCATTTGCATAGTGCTTTGGAGGTATTAACACCAATCCAAAATATCTAGATAAGGAGGATTAAGATACAAAAATGTCCATCGAAGCCAAGGTTTGGCATTTCCAAATATACAAGTGTTTGTACAGATGATTCCAAATATGTAGTTGACAAACCTCAGATAAGTCCTGGAATTTTTATTTTTAGCCTTGCTATTTTTAGAACATCCAGTGTGGAGTCATGGATGATAGGGTAGCTGCTTCAAATTCTTGACCTCAGGAAAAGCCCACAGCCTCAGGGAAGCCTTTGCAAAGCTGCTCATCTCTCCAGGAGACCCTGTCACTTGAATCCCAGAAGCCTTCCACACATTCCTGAGCTATAACTACCCCAGAGAGGAAAAGGTCTGCCAGAGACCTATGGGCTAATGTGCAGCTCCATGCTAGGCAGCCAATAGGTGCTCAGTAAGTACAGGAGAAAATCTCACAACCAGAAAGGATTGTTCACATGCTTCCTCCCTGTCGCCCCAAAGAACCACATCTTTATGCAGATAATTTTCCTATGCTGCTACCTAAAAACTAACCATCTGGATCTCCCTACCTCAATCCCCTGAGTAGCTTTGATTACAGGTATGTACCACTACACTGGGCCTGGCCTTCTTTTGATTATACCTCCTCAGCCAGCTACCAGTGTGTGTATTTTAGAGCACATTCTTTTGTCTGTGTGCACTGTCTCCTTTCACTTTCTCTTAAACATGCTCTGATCAGGCCTTTAGTTCTGCCCACTCCATCAAATCCAGTCTCATCAGCCTAGGCTGTATCTAAATGCACTTCCTTGGAGATTTTAGGAAATTGTATAGTGCTCTGAGTGTTTGTGCCCTCCCCAATTTCTATGCTAAAAGCCCTAATCCCCAATGTGATGGTATTAGGCAGGGTTATGATTAGATGATTAGGTTTTCAAGGCAAGGCCCTCATGAATAGGATTCATGTACAAAAAAGAGAATATTGTCTTATTTGCCTTCCTGTTGCTATAATAAACTTCCTCAGGCTTGACTATCCATGTATGTATAAAGGGTGTATTTAGCTCACAGTTCTGCAGATGCAGGTGTCCAATGCCTGCATCTGCTCAGCTCTGATGAAAGTCTCTTGGCAGAAAGTATCACAATGGCAGAAGCATGTGCTGAAGAGATGACATGGTATGACAGGAAGCCGGAGACTCGAGCAGGGCAAAGCTCCCTCTTTCTAAAACAGCCTGCTCAGGCAGCAGCCAGTCTTCTCTGAAAGACCAGGATTAATCCATTCTGAGGGAAGGGACTCCATGACTAACTACCTCCCACTGGGCTCTTCCTCTTAAAGGTTCCACCACCTCTCAACCCCAACAATAATTTTCTAGCACACAAACCTTTCAGGACCTACCACAGCAGCAATGCAGCTCCTTCGTGCCATGAGAGAGCACAGTAAGAAAGTGTTTATCAGGAAAGGAAATGGAGAGCGGTGCTCAGCACATAAAATCTGCTGGTACCCTGATTTTGAACTTTCAGTTCCCAGAATGTGAGAAATCAAGTTCTATTGGATATGAGCTACCCAGGTGAAGCTATTTTGCTATTGCAACTGGAAGGGACTAATGGCTTATAATTCCAGTGACTTGGGAGGTAGAAGCAGGAAGATTAGGAGTTCAAAATGGGCCTGAACAAGTTAGCAAAACCCTGTCTCAACAACAATAACAACCACAAAGGCTGATGGTGTGTCTCAAATAGTAGGGACTTTGCCCTATTGAGCAAGAAGCCTGAGTGAAAAAAAAGTAATGGTTCTCTGTCATTGTGATATTATTGAGCTTTATAAATTTCTTTTTTGGGGGGAGGGTTCCAGTCGTGAGGCCTGAACTCTGGGCCTGGGTGCTGTCCCTCAGCTCTTCAGCTCAAGGCTAGCGCTCTACCACTTGAGCCATAGTGCCACTTCTGGCTTTTTTCTTTTTGCTTATATGGTGCTGAGGAATCGAACCCAGGGCCTCATGCATGCAAGGCAAGCGCTCTACCACTGAGCTACCTTCCCAGCCCCATAGCGTTATAAATTTCTAGGTAATGTTATATGAGAAAAGTATTTTTTTAAACAGAACTCTCTTCCACAATGTGAAAACATGCTTTCCAATTCATCAAATACATTAATAAAGTTTTTTTTGACAAAATTAAACCTATTTAAGAATAACTGATACAAAAGATTCCCACAAAATATTAAGTTACACTGAGAAACCTATATTTCATGCATAGAAGCATGAAGGGTATCAAACTATTTTATTTAAGCATCCTAGATTTTCAAAGTTCTGATAAGGTTTACTTTTCTTTCATTTTTTTGTTGTTGTTGGAGATATGCCCACAGCAGGTGTTAAGGTCTCCTTGTCTTTGGAGCACTTGGTTCTCTTAAAGAGAGGCAAATATCTCATTTCAAGGACCCAGAGTGCCTGAGGAGTTGTTTCAAGAACATTGCAAATAAGATGCATGTACCCATGTCATAGCATTAAGAAACCACTTCACTAACTAGCACATTCCTAAGCAATGCCTAACATATAAGCTTGTCTTTTAACTCCATTCCTGGAGAATTATCTTCTTGGAAAACATCACTTTATTTGTTTATTTTTGAGTCCCTGATTACCAGCCCCTGTGGGAACTGTCAAACGTACGCCATGCATGTAAGTACCGTGGGATTTCTTCCCAGCCCAAAATAAGGACCTGCCAGAGTGATTAGTTAACTTAGCAAACAAAGAAAGAACAGAACGCATTGCAGTTTGCTCATGGAACAAGCTGGAAGATTTGGAAAGGTTAAGGTTCCATACAGTTCAAAGTAACATTGAAAACAGAGAACTGCTGACGGCTCACACCTGTAATCTTAGCTACTCAGGGAGTTGAGATTTGAGAACTGTGATTTGAAGCTAACCCAGGGAGGAAAGTCTGTGAGATGTTTACCTACAATTAACCACCAATAAACTGGAAGTGGAATTGTAAAGCACCAGTTTGGAATGAAAAAGCTAAGGGGCAGGGCCCAGTACCTGAGTTCAAGCCCCAGTATTGGTACAGATTAATCAATCAATTAAACAAAACTAAAAAATAAATAATAAAACCAAATCAAGACCTCCTCATGCTCAAATAGAATGGGGTTTTTCTGGGGGTTGAAAAGTGATATGTTTCAGGGTCTGGGAAGGTAGCTCAGTGGTAGAGTACTTGCCTTGCATGCATGAGGTTCTGGGTTCGATTCCTCAGCACCACATAAGCAGAAAAAAAAAGACCGGAAGTGGTGCTGTGGCTCAAGTGGTAGAGCGCTAGCCTTGAGCTGAAGAGCTGAGGGACAGCGCCCAGGACCAGAGTTCAGGCCCCATGACCGGAACCCCCCCCCAAAAAAAAAGAAAAAAGAAAAGTGATATGTTTCAAAAAGCTGGGAATGAATTGACTCCCAGGGAAGCAGTAGAGTGAGACAGGCCGACAGACGCCACAGTGGTAAGGAGGGGAGTGTGCACGTGTGACCACACACACAGGTGTGCAAGGGCAATCTGGGAGCGGAGAGGTAAACACTGGACAGGGCTAGCAGTTGGCAGGTTGTCTCTGGCCTCTGCTCATGCCGGCCTGTGCCGCCGTCACATCCTCATAAACACAGATCAAACTTCTAGCCAAAAGTTGAGACAGGCAGAAGAGTGTGTGAAATGCACATAGAAGTGGAACAAAAGGAACGCAGTGACCATGACTGTTGGCAGTAAGCTTACAGGTAATTTTAAGTATTTTCTACACACCTTTAAACATGTGCCTCACTATCCAGTGTGGTGCTTCATGCCTGTAATTCAAGCACTTGGTAGGCTGAACTTGGAAGATTATGAGTTCCAGGCCAGCCTGGGCTACATCGTAAGACTATGTCTCAAAAAAAAAAAAAGAAAGAAAAGAAAAGAAAAGAAATTACTGTTTTCTCAAAAAGAAGAAATAAATTACTACCTCAATACTTCAATTATGCTGTGAACTTTGGAGAAGGTCAACACAACCAAACCAAATTGAAAGAAAGACAACTCAATGAAAACCCAGGCACTAAAATTATACTTTGTCAAAGTAAAATAAAATAAAATAAATTGAACTGCCATATGACCAGCAGTCCTTCAACTTGGCCTGCACCCAAAACATGAAATTAACATGTCAAAGATACATCTGCACTCAGTGTTCATTGCAAAACTGTTCATAATAGCCAGAATGTGGAAACAACTTAATTAGCACCCACCAACAGATGATTACAGAAAATGTTTATATATATATATATATATATATATATATATATATACACACACACACATACACACACATGCCATAAAATACAATTATCATTAAATCACATTCTTATTGGCCAATCATGTTTTCAGTCTTGAAAGTCACGACTTCCAGAAATTAAAAAAAAAAAAAAAGCCTAAGCATAGGTCAAAGTTTCTGAAAGTCAAGCAAGCTTGTAAATGGAAAGAAGGTAGGGGTGTCAGGCAGGAGACAGCTGCCTGGAAGTCAGGCGTGGTGCACGCATCCTCTTAGCTATGAAATATTTGGTTTGCTCAGCTTGGGCCATCAACGTCCCCATCGAGCAGGATCTGGGACTCATTGTACCCTCTGATTTATAATTATCTAGCATTAAAGTCACTCTTTGGAACCTATTTTCAGCCATCATGCTCATTGGTGTGATTAATTATATCTTCTTAAGAGACCAATATCTATTCTTTGAGAGTGTAACCTTTCCTTACTTGTAGGCAGCAATTTTCAGCTCATCCAGCTCGGGAACCAGTTAACACTGAGTCCCCGCAGGCTGTTTCCTGAGTGAGGACCTCAGGAGTTGGAAATTCGAGGATAATACAACCACCAGCTAAGAAAAGGTGCTTTCAAGGGGAATAGCTCCACATCTCTAGTGAGAACCTCATACAGTTCTTTTAAGGGTGGACTTACCACTATTTTATTTATCATCTCATTTTATTTACCTTGTTTTATTCTATTCAACCAACAGTTTGGACTTTTTATTTCCCCTGAGAGAGGGTCTCCATCTATAGCCCAGCCTGGTTTCAAACGCAGAGTCTTCTTGTGGGGCTGGGAATGTGGCTTAGTGGTAAAGTGTTTGCCTAGCATACATGAGCTCTGGGTTCAGTTCCTCAGTATCACATAAACAGAAAAAGCCTGAAGTGGCGCTGTGGCTCAAATGGTAGAATATTAGCTTTGAGCAAAAGAAGCTCAAGGACAGTGCCCAGGCCCCAAGTTCAAGTCCCAAGACTGGCAAAAAATCTTGCTTCTACCTCCTGTGTTTTGGGGTTATGAGTATGACCCACCATGCCTGACTTTTGTTGATGGACATATACTATGTGTCAGGAGCTGTTTGGATCACTGGCTCCTTATCATACATGGCATTCAGTCAATCCAGTCATTCAGTAAGAGTTAATGGGCATCTACCATGTGCCTATGATTGTTCTAGGAATACAGCCTGTGTTACAGCAACGCACAAGGCAGAAATGCCTGCCCTAGTGAGGCTTCTATTCTAGTAGAAGAGAACAGTGACAATAAAACTCACACATAAGCAAGTGTAGCATGTAAGGAGGTGGCAGGTGCTATGGAAAATCAGAAAATCTCCAACAGGATAAGGACTTCCATAGGATGTGTGTATATGTGTGTATTGACTTTACAGTTATTAAATAGGATGGTGAAGTAGATGAAATACAGTCTAAGATTCAAAAAAAATGCCCAAGGCATATGAAGCTTGTAAAACTGAACTTATTTTCCAGGTGTGGTGGCACATGTCTGTAATTTCAGCCCTCAAGAAGTTAAAAGATAATAAGTTCAAGGCCAGCTTGAGCTATATAATGTATTCCAGGCTAGCCTTGGCTATGTAGTGAAACCTTGTCTCAAAAAACAGACAAAAAGATGACTTGACTTAGTCACTTTTTGAAGAAACAGAAATCTCAAGACAAGACCATCCCGAATGATCCAAGAGGGTCTCAAAAATCCAATGCCCAGTGTCCTTCTCTCTCTCTCTCTCTCTCTCTCCTTCTCTCTCATTTTTGTTATTATAAAGGTGTTACAGAGGGGTTACAGTTACATGTCTGGTAAAGAGTACATTTCTTTTTGGACAGTGTCACAAAGGAAGAAAGAGACACACACTCAGAGTCAGATGGAAAGATGGAGGCTAGAGTGGCCTCCAGCCACTGAAGCTACAATGCCTTGGCTCTGGGCTTTCAGTCCCTAAGTTAGGAGAGAATGACTGCTGTTGTAAAGCACTCAGTGTTGATCTCTGCTCTCCTGAAGCATGAATGTGGGGTCAGAGCACAGGTGTCATGCAACAGTGACCTGGGAATGAAGTCCTAGGGGCAGGGGGAGCCAGGGCATGTGACTGTGTGTGGGGACACATGACTCAGTGGCCAGTGTGTTGGGAGCAGGAAGGGCAGGAGCAGGAGAGGACTAGGACAGAGGAGTATCAAAGTGACAAGGGGAGGTGGCCAGTACACATAGGATTCTCTGAGTGGAATCCATCCTGTAAACATGGGCACAGAGCACCAGCTTCACACCTGACCCAGGTTGCTGCTACTTCAGCACCTGCATGCACTCAGCTCTTTAGTTATTTCTCCACTTTGTAGATGGGAAGCTGTTGTCCTCCATGGTTGCCTATCATGCTGGGTCCCACCCCATCACACAGCCTTGCAAGCAGGTGCGCAGGGCAGAGTGCAGTGACCTGGCAGTGGGGAGAGGTCACCGCCACACACCTGTGGCTGGGAATCCTTATCCAGGAGCAAGCTCGGCCTGGGAACTCTGTGCACATGGCCTTGTAGACTGATCTAGCCTTCTCTGGCACACTAGGATCCTGAAGACAAAGAATTCAAGACTCAGAGAGGTGATGTGACCTGAGTAGGTCCCATAATGAGTAGGAAGCTTGCTCAAGTTCTGAAGCAAAGCTGATGGCTCTAGAATTTGTGTGTTCTTTTTTTTCAGTTCTGAGGTTTGAACTTAGGGCTAGGCAAATGCTCTACCGCTTGAACCATGCCCAGTCCACGTTTGGGTCTCACACTTGTTCCTGAGGCTGGCCTTGAACAGGAGCCTCCAAATCTCCAAATTCTGAGTAGTTGGGATGATAGGTGCGAACCACTGTACCAAGCCCATGAGTCTACATATTCTTGATCACTACACTGTCTGGGTTTGTTCAGCTGGGCAGGAGTAGTTTTTGTTGATCTCTGGTGTAAGCAGAATAATGGTGTTCAACATGTTCACTGCTGGAACAGGTGACGATGGTATTTGACAGGACCCAGGGGATTTTACAAGTGTGATGAAGTTATAGGCCTTCACTTGTGTTCTTGGGAATATTCTGATAGGCCCAGTGTAAGGGTTCTCCTTAAGGAGAAACCTCTGGAAGAGGGGGGACATTTGAGAAGAGAACTCAACCCAGGTCATTACCTTTCAGTATGGATGATGGGCTCAAACCCAGAAAGAGGCGGGGGGGGCAGCTTTCAGAGGCAGGAAAGAAAGCCTCCCTAGAGAATTCAGTCCTGTTGGCATTCTAGAATGAGCCCAGTGAGATTGCCAGCCTGGGATCTACAGAGCCGTCATCTGCCATGTTCACTGGTTTGGAGCTATTTGCTTTACGGTGATTTGGTACAAGTGTTAGAACCAGCACAGCAGGATAATTCAGGGGGCTCCTAATAGGATGAGGGCAATGGGGAAAACTGAGAGAGGGAAGCCTTCCCCTCCCATCACCTGAGAGTGACACCACCAGTCCGGCCCTTCTGAAAAGGGGTTGCTGTAAACTCTACCCAGAGCTTTATTCAGTAAAATGGCTCCGAGTCCCCTCTGTGGAGCCAGCCTGTGAGGAGAGGACTAAGCAAGCACGCTCTTCCTGAGCTTCTGTCTATTGTGTCATTGAAAACTTATGAGTTATTTCTGGAATTTTTCCATCGAATCTTCTCAGACCATTGTTGACTACAGGCACGTGGATCCATGGAAAGTACAACCCAATCAAGGCCAAGGGGGGATCACAATCCATACCTAAATGCTCTGTTTCTCTAGAGAATGTGCTAGAGAATACAATGACCTAAACCAGTTTCTATTTTTATTTGTACTACAGTAATTTGTAGCCAATATAGAAATAGCCAAAATCGTATTAAAACCCCTATGTTTCTAGCACTTACCTTCAACAATATGTAATTCGTGGCCTTTCTTTTTTTGTAGGCCATGTTCCTGCCCATTTAACCACCTCCTGTATTATTTTGAGGCTAACCCCAGACATCATATCATTTCAGCTACACACCTTTGAGCGTGCATCTCTAAAGCTAATGACTCATATATATAACCACAAGACCATGAGTGCACTTAAGAGTAAAAACAATACCATCAAAGAGTCAGACATGCTCAAATCTCCACCACTTATCTCTTGAAAATTGATTCTAGTTTGTATCCATTAAAAAATTTAGCATATATTTATTCAAGAACTTTTGAAAAGTACAAAAATAAGTGCAATTAAAAATTAGAGCCACCCACAGTTCCTGACACTGGTGCCAGCCTATATGGTGCCATTGTACAAATAGAAAAGGAGGGGTCTTTCCAGTGGACCTGAATTGTGCCAAGATGCCAGCCACCACTGATCTCTCTAGCAGATGCTCTTGCACCTTAACGAGTTGGCCTTGTGTGCTCATGTCCTTGGATGTTGCATCACTGTGTGCATTTTGGAGTGTAGCCTTCCCGATTTTCTATGGATATATGCATAGCTTTTGCATAATTGTTTTCATACGGTACATTCTGTTTTTCAAGCTTCTTTTTCCACTTAAGCACAGATCATAAACATTTTCTCTTGCCATGAAATTTGTTTTCAAAGCACAGATTTCTGGAGCGATGTCAAGGCGCATTGTATGAATGCCCCAGAATAGATGAAGTGATGGCCAGTTGTTTAGACTGACAGGCCTCAGAAGGCAATGCCTGTCTTTGGTGGAGAAAACACAGACAAGAACAGTATGTCCTTGGTAGGAACATGAAGATATGCAGGAAAATTTCTGCACACACAGGTTTTAAATTGGTTCCACCCGTTGGTTTGGAAAGAAAGTGAAGGTATTGTTCTATTTAGTTCAACTTACATCCTCTGATGTGTGTAAAGTCTGAACTCTTCCATTGTAAACAAGAAGTTTCAGTGAAGAGTGGTAAGGCAAGACAAAACAGAAGATACATTTGAGGACAGTTATTCCCAAAGTTATGCAGCCAGGAGACTTGAGGTCTGGAAAGCCAATCTCGGCTGACATGCAAGGCTGACAGAAGGCAACAGGCTAGGAGGATCCCTTGCTGCGGCATTGCTGACTGGTAGGGCACAAGTACAACCCAAACACCTAATTGTCTCGTAAGGATTATCACCACAGACTTCAGCTATTGGCTAATGGGTTCTCGGAAAATTGCCAGCTCACAATCCCCATCTCTTAAGAATGAGGAGACACACAGAGGTCAACTGCAAGTCATCCATTTGCCCAAACCCACAGGCCACAGTCCGCCCAAAGCCTGAGCCAGTGTTGTCTATGTCAACTCTTATCATCTGTACTGAGTCCAAAAAACCAAAATGACTCAGTTTCATGGAGTCATTGGGTGGTTAAGTCTGCAATCAAGGTGCTGGCAGGGCCAGGCTCCTTCTGGGATCTCTAGGAGAGTGTCTTTTCCTGTCTCTTCCAGGAAGGCTTTGTTCACGTGTTCTTTGGTTTATGGCTACATAACTCTAATCTACCTTCTTTTCTCACCCAATGTGTTGACATTTCCTTCTTGTTGTCAGAGCACTAGTCATCCTGGGTTCAGGCCCACCTGAATAGCCTTACTTTGACCTGATTACATCTGCAAAGACCGTTTCCCACGCAAGATTGTATTCACAAGAGTGAGGGGTATAAACTTTAGTGTATCCTTTAGGAATACACAATACAACCTCTAATAGAATGTCAAAGATCTGGAATGATAGTTCAATGATTTCACCAATGCTGTGTGATCTTGAGGCAATCATTTAGCATCCCTGAACCTTAGGTACGCCTCTCTGCCCCCAGAGTTAGTCTCATGGCTTGCAGATTCAATGCTGGTTGAACAAGACTCTATATTTTTTTCATTCATCAAAGGAAGTTGATTTGCAGTGGAAGGGGTCTGCTGTGTTGGTAGCAGACTCAAAAAATCTGAGAGGCCGTGCTAAAAACACCCCAGGGGTGGGGGACGGGAGCTGTGTGAGGGGTTTCTGTTATCCTAAACCTGAGTGGAAAATGAAGGACACCACCCTCACTCCAGCAGTCCTTGGTGAGACCTTTTGTAATGGCAACATCTAGTCCATAAAGTGAAGAGCAGCCCATAGAACTGGCCTGTTCCTTCCAGACCCTGGGACTCTCAGGACCATCAGCCCCAATGCCCAGGCTTCATGATCAAGGGCTTTTCTGGCTTCCAGAGCTCAGCCGTGGACCTGGCACGAGCAGGTGACAGCCAGTTGTCTTGGACAACGAATGCAATCAGTGCAGACTAAATATACCTCCCCTCAGCCCAGCTTAAATATTTGGACAGGCACAAGGCATGTGTGCAGAGGCCGTAAGTGGTTGAGAGGGTTTTAGCTCGGGGTGAGACTGAAGGGATTTGACATGTTATTGAATCGAAGGCCGAGGAAGGTGAAGCCAGAGCCGCTACACATCCCAGGAATGCGGATGGAGGGCTCTCAGTGTGTATCTGAGGCTGACAGGGGCTGACAGTGCCCATCTGGGAACAATAACCTGAACTGCAGGCCAGAGCTGTGCAGAGGCTGCATCCACCCCCACTTGCTGGGCTCTGGCAGTGCATTCTGGGAGATGGAGTGTGGACAGAGTGGACACCCATTTCATGCTGCTGTCCCCAGCTGCATGCTTCCTCCTGGGGCAAGGCAGGCCTGGGGGGGGGGAAAGGGGGGGAGCAGGGGGAGGCAGCCTCCTGAATGCTTGCCATTCCAGGAGCAGCGGGCTGAGGACAGTCCATTCCTCCCCCTACTCCACCCCCCCCTTGCAACCTCCCCGGGAGACCTCCGTGGAATGCCACAGGATGGCAATTCGGGATGCCAAGTGATCACCCAGCCGGCCGCCCAGTCTCCGTGTCTCTTAGCACCAGGGCAGTGGGGGAGGCCAGGAGTGGTAATGTGTTTATGTCACCTCTAATTCCTTGGCTCTCTTTGTGCATCTGGGGAGGGGCTTTCATCAGTGAAGTTCAAAGAACGGTTCACAAATGACCTCTGCTAATCCCCACTCTGATCTGAATCTTGTCGTGTAACTAAACTGATTACAAGACTTTGGTGAGTCGGGCTGGGCCGGGCGGGCCCCTGGGGTAGCCTTCCACATGCTTTGCTGCATTACGGGGAGCCAGCTTGGCCTTAGACCAGCGCAGTTAGGGGTCGTTCGTGATGCAGAATGCTGGAGCGGGAAGGAGTCAGGGGCCTTATCGCATAACCTGCTTTATACCTGCATGTAACCCTGAGGGGAGTGACTAGGACTTGATTCCCAGTCCATTTCCTGAGCCCCCAAAATGGCACTTCTGACTGCCTCCTGGTCAAGTTCATATCTCTAGGAAACCCAAATGGCCGGGTACCCAATGGGCACTTCCCCCACTCGTGATGACACCAGCCGCACAGACCACGGGGCCCTTGGGGCTCTTCCTCCGCTCTCCTGGGCTCAGACTCTTCCCACGGGAACATGCCCTCTCACGTCAGTCACTCTCCCTCACCCCACAATCCACACTTGCATTGTGGACCCCAGAATTCCTGCTTTGGGCTGCATGTTCCTTATGGCGCAGGTAGAGAGGCCAACTTGGGCCGCTATCTCCAGTACTAGCCTGCCCCGTGTCATTCAGCTCAAAGGCAGCATCCAGCAGTCTGGAAGGCAGGAGGAGCTGGCCGTCATGGGGAGTGCCTCCACCTCCATTAATGATCCTGTTCCTCAACCAGTCACCAAGTTCTCCAGATGCTACTTCCAGAATAGCTCTCATAAGCAGCCCCTGCTCCACACACTATGCCCCTGTGCCACCAAAGGAAGCAGCAGCCTCCTCCCTGGCCTCCCTGACTCCAGCTCCGCCCTCCGGTGTATTCTCTGCATTATGGATCCAAACATCTTCATGTAACAGCATGATTTATAATCGGATGGAGGTCAGAACTGATGGAGGGTCCCTCTATTTGAACTTCAGCTCTCAATTTGGAGGTCAAGGACTTACTAGAAAACTGCAGAGGATCTTCATACTTCGCCATTCACAATGCTCTTGGCCTTCCTATAATTCCTGCCAGATATCCATCCATTGTGAAGTTGGTAGGGCCTTGGCATTACATTTCCCGAACAAGTTAGAGTTGTAAATGAAGAAAGATCCAGACATTACCACGTTTATAACTAGGTATTCTAATTACAGCCAGGCTTGAGGGACTTGTCAGACTACCAGTCTTTTTATGTGTGTGTGTGTGTGTGTATGTATTCTATTATTGGGGCTTGAACTCAGGGCTGTTGTTCAGCTCCCTTGCTTACAACTGGCACTCTACTACTTGAGACATACCTGCAGGCCAGCATTTTGCTGGTTATTTTTGGAGTGAGAATCTCTTGGACTTTTCTGTCTGTGTTGGCTTTGAACTTCGATCCTCTGGTTCTCAGTGGCTAAGGCTGAGTAGCTAGGATTTCAGACATAAGCCATTAGCACCTGCCGACCACCAGTCTTTCAAAAGACCTTGGACATTGCTTTGAAGCTAAATGTGGAACTAATTCTGCCACAATCTTCTCTATAGGACTGGTAGGGAGGAGTTTATGAACAACAAGTGGTATATACACTGCTTTATGCTGTGCTTCTCTTTAAGTGGTGTGCAAAGTTTTAGGCCAGAGGCTGCAACTTTTTTTTTGTCGGTCGTGGAGCCTGAACTCTGGGCCTGAGCACTGTCCCTCAGCTTTTTAGCTCAAGGCTAGTGCTCTACCAATTGAGCCACAGCACCAATTCTGGCTTTTTCTGCTTATGTGGCTCTGAGGAATCGAACCCAGGGCCTCGTGCATGCAAGGCAAGCATTCTACCACTGAGCCACCTTCCCAGCCCATGCACTGTTCTTAAGAGTCACCATTGGTCCCACGGCTTCTTCTGTAGCTAGATGTGTGAGCTCTTGCCATGAAGTGTGGGGTTCTTAGGAGATTCTATAAAGGGCGGAGGGGATAAACCTTTTTTTCCTTTCCTTGGTTCTTTGGTTCCTCCTTCATGTTTTCTGGAGTGTGAATGTAATGGCTGGAGCTTCTGGTAGCCATGTTGAATTGTGAGGCACCTTGAAGAATGAAAGCAATGAAAGCCAAAAAAGACCCCAATGAGTTTATGGGTATTGTCAAAACCATCTAGACTATGTGTATGGTAGTGTGTGTGTGTGGATGGGTGAGGGGAGGTAGAAATAGATCTTTTACAAAAGTACCACAACCAGATTTTATCCCAGCAACTAAATATCATTCCTGAGTCAGGGCCCAATGGTTCCTTGGCTCTGGGGTCACTCCATGCATTGGCTGCAATTGCTCCTGGTCCTTAGCTCAGGAATTTTTTCTCCTGCTTCTCTTCCTGTGCTGGCAGAACCTCAAGGTCACCCAAGGTCTCTGGGAGTCTCCCATAAGCCTCCCCCTACCCCTAGCAAGGTGCCCCCTGGCTTGCCCAAACAGTGATGGATACCCAGATTCAGACAAAAGCCCAACTTTCTCAGAGCATAGACTTTCTTAGAAGTTTGGCCCCTTTGTTTATCATGGAAGCTACTCTCTGCTGGCTCATGGCAGTAGTTAGATGGTGAACCCTCAGCTTTGTGTTTGTTCTATCATAGCCCAAGACCTCTCTAAAGGCCAAGTCACAGCCCTTTTGGAAAGGGCTTTTCTTTAGTGCCTCTAAGGGGTGTTTGCCCCCTTTCTCATATGACCAGTGGAGAGACGTGTCAGTGACAGGCTGGAGTTTCATGCAGTGCTTCTGATTTGGCTTCTTCCTATATGGGGAGAGCTGCCATGGACAACTCTCCAGATGACATTCCATGGGGTGAGAGGAGTAGATGACCTTTGAGTAGTTAAACCTGGGGACAAGTGACCCTTCAAACAACAGGTGCACAGATCAAAGGCTGCCCCTTATTTTTTATAAACAGGATTCTGTTTGACATGTAGAAGAAGGGTGTGTGTGTGTGTGTGTGTGTGTGTAAGTTAATGGGTTAATGGATGACAGCTCTTTGGGGACTCATTTTCTTTCTTTCTTTTTTTTTTGGGTCCGGTTGTGGGGCCTGAACTCTGGGCCTGGGCACTGTCCCTCAGCTCTTCAGCTCAAGGCCAGCGCTCTACCACTTGAGCCACAGCGCCACTTCCGGCTTTTTTCTTTTTGCTTATGTGGTGCTGGGAATTGAACCCAGGGCCTCAGGCATGCAAGGCAAGCGCTCTACCACTGAGCCACCTTCCCAGCCCCTGGAGACTTATTTTCAAAGCCTATTGTCAGTGATCAGTCCCCTGCTTCATCTTCCTTGAAAAATGTGTGGTTTTGATACAAGTTGTTTAAATCTGAATGTATCTATATTTATGATACCGAAAGATTTAATTCAGTGTCCCGGGGACCTGAAAGAGGCTCTTGTCTAGACCACTGGGAAGGCACTTCGTGACTGGTGGGCTGGATTGGGTCCAGCCGTGCTCCACTGGATACACACTATTGGCTCCCTTTTCTTTGTACTCTCTACCACCTTCCTGTGTGATCTCCCATTTTCAGTGACATCTTTTTTTTTTTTTTTTTACTCATCACTTCCTCATTCATACCCAAATGTCTCCTTGGCATTCCCGTTTGGATGTACAATGGGTATCTCAAACTTCATATGTCTATTATAGAACTCTTACTTACCACCTTGAAAATACTTTCATTGCTGGCTTTCCCAACTCAGTTCATGGAAACCACCTTTCTCTCTCTATCTCAGGCCTCAAACTTTGGAACGAGGTTTGAGGCCTAGGAACTGAGGCTTCTCATCCTCAGAAAATCCCATGGGCTCAATTTTTACAGTATGTTCAGAAGGTGACTTTCATTACCACCTTCACTGTCACTTCCTGCCCTGAGCCATTCCCTACTCTTCCCTGAACTGGGTGGGTTCTCAAAACCCAAAGCACTTGCCTATTCGCCAATTGTCAGCATCTCTGGATGCTTGCATCCAGTCTTTCCCCTTCCAATCCCAGTGAAACCATAAGGAAAGCAAGAGGAATTGTCACCTGCATCCAGATATAAGTGGAAAATGAAGGTAGGAGGTGAGGCTTTCCTTCCTTGTTAAAGCCAAGATAAAGAATGTGTGCTACAGACTGGAATGGTCCCAGGTGAAGAGAAATTCTCTCCCTCTCTCTCTCCCTCCCTCCGTCTCTCTCTCTCTCTCTCTCTCTCTCTCTCTGGATTGTAACCCTAACAAAGCAACTTGAGGGCCTTTGTCTGATTCATGCTGCAAGTTATTTTTGGCACAATGTCAAGGGCATGTCTGATAACTATACTACAGGAAAGCTGTACAACTGTTCTGCAGGAGCAATTAAGGAGCTGGAGGTGTGGGATCAGACAATCCAGACAAAGCCTAAACCTTGCACACTAATGCTGTTAACTAGTCGGTGAGCTATTTTCTTCTCTGGGCTTGATTTCTGATCAGTAAATGGTATTTGGTTTTGAAAACAAAAATCTCTCTCTCTCTCTCTCACTCTCTCTCTCTCCATACATACATATGTATGTATATATATATATATATATATACACACACTTATGTGTGTGTATATATATATGTGTGTGTGTATATATATATAATTTTTTTTGCAAAGCCTGGGCTGAGCTTGTGGCTCAGGGTGAGCACTCTACCATGTGAGCCACAGCTCTACTTCTGGTTTTCTGATGGTTAATTGAAGATAAAAGTCTCATGGACTTAAGAAAATAGAAAATATTTATTGTCTGATGGCGCTCTGTCTTAGGTCAACATAAAGTATTCATCCCAGAGATGTAAGCAGTAGTGGCTGACAGCACAAAACAGAAAGGGTTCAGGGGCACAGGACAGGGACATCAAGGGTCAGATGAATTGCTTCACTTTTGAGACAAGAAAACTATCCTAGAACTCAAAGTTTCCTGAATATGAGCCCATTTCCCCTGGAATTCACCTGTCATCTCCAGAGTTCCACCTATGGAATCAGAGCCTATGGAATCCTTCCACTCTCCTTCAGGCTCACCAGGTTTCTTAGCCACCCTAGTGAGAATGATTTGCGGGCTCACATCACAATCCATAACTCCCACCCCCCAAATGTTGTTTCCATAGTGTCCTGGGTGGGCCAAGGGGACAGATAGTAGACTTGTTATATCAGAGAGCAGATTTCCTCAGTCCTGGAGACCAGGAGTATGATCAGAAAGGAAACAAGTTTTGAGATAGGAGGCAGGAAGGGGTGATTCTCCAGCAGTGATCTCCTCCCCCAAGGTTCTGTCCATCTCTGACTCCCAGACTCTCCTCAGTTCATTGTCCACTGGTGATGCCTAGGCAGCAGCACAGGATGCTTTAATTTACTATGTGCCCTTGGTCTGGGATCTCTGCCAGAGCCTAAGAGAGGCCAAGGACTAGTCAGCATTTTCAACCAGATACAAATGTTTCTCTCATCTAGGTCTCTGCATAGAAAGCCTGACCTCCTCAGAATGGCAGCCAGAAAGCTCCACACTCCTCATAATCCTCCCATTTCCCACTAATCAGATGTCTAGACAAGAACAGTCTCTGCCCCCTTTCCTGTTTGCAAATCTGCCTTGACAAGTCATATCCTCCAACAATGCCTATTAAAAAGTTCTTCATTTGTTATGGGAGCTTTGTGAGACTTGGTTGCTGGAAATACTATCAATTCTGGGATCAACTCAATTCTCTCTCTCTCTTTTTAAAAATCATGCTTTGATATTCCTCTGTTTAGATTTCATTCTCTTGAGAGGAACTCTGTTAACAAGGCAATTAGTGCTGCTTTGGATACAAGTAGTGCACTGTGGAGTTTGTGGCCAGATGGCCAAACTTGACTCAGGGTGACTTTGGAAAGAAAGCTACTCTCTCTGTTGCTTGGACCTATATACAAAACACAGTATGTGTGAGTGCTGGTGGCTCATGCCTGTAATCCTAGCTACCCAGGAAGCTGAGATCTGAAGCTCTTTTTTGACTCCAGCATGGGCAGAAAAAACCTATGAGACTCTTATCTACGATTAACTAGCAAAAAGCTGGAAGTGCAAGTATGGCTCAAGTGGGAAGCTTGTAAGTCAAGCAACAGCATGAGGCCCTGAGTTCTAGCCTTAGTATTGGCACCAAAAACTAAAACAAAACAATGCAGCATGCATCTTTAAGTGAGTGAGAAAAGTTTCCATTTTACATCCTTCTATTGGAGACCAGGAAGCCTATGATTTGGTTTCTCCCTCTTTGTTGCTGACCATGTCTAGCTAACATTGTAAAATCTTATCTCTGAGACTTAATGCATGATCTAATATGTATATATATATATATATATATATTTATATGTATGTGTGTATACTTTATTTAAATGAGCACCATAATAGTAGAGATCGAGAGCTGCTAGAAAATGGAAGCCCTAGCTCCTTACTCAACAAACAGCTGGGGGAACTAGAACAGTGGTTAGACAGATCTCACCCCCAACCTACATCCTCTAAGTACTGTTTGGGCTGGAGCATCATGGGAACTGGGGCCGGCACTCTGGCAGAGAGAGTAGTGGGAGGTGGTTGTGTCAGCAACTTCCACATTGACAAAGCAGTGGTCTCGATGAGTAGGATGCATGTGAGGTTTTGTGTTCCAATTTCAGTTTCCAACGATCAGCTTCAGTTAAAATACTAAATGGAAAGTTCAGAAATAAACAATTCATAAGCTTTAAATAAGTTTTATTATAGTGTAGTGTTATTGTTGATAATGTCTCACCGTGGATACATTAAATCTCATCATAAGTATATGTATTTAGGAAGAACTGTAAATATAGGATCTGGTACTATCTGTGGTTTCTATAGGGGTTCTGGAACATATCCTCCACATTTAAAGGAAGACTACTGTAGCCATTATATCCTGGTCCACACAAGAAATTTGCTGCAAATTTTAATAGCCCAGATTTTACAATGAAAAACTGGCTGCTTAGTCCCCACAGGCCTAGCTCATGCTAGCAGCTTTGGCTATGGACAGAGAGTGACTCTTTTACCCAGATTCTTACCCATGGGTCATGAAGGTGCTTTCTCTCCCCGACTTGAGCTGCCCTTCTCCCTTTGTCATCCCACATACCTGGCAGAACCCCTCCTAAGTCGCTTTAGGAGGCAGATCTTGTGTTTCTAAAATGACCAGGCTAACGCAAGTTTCAAAGTGGCCAGGTGATGTCCTGCAGGAGTTTCCACCCCTGAAGTCCCTAAGAGAGAAAATCAGACATTGGATCCTATGGGTTGTGCAAAATCTATTGAGAAGTTCAGCGTGCTAAGGCACACCTGTAATCCCACAATTTAGAAAACTGCCACAGGAGAATCATGAGTTCAAAATGGCCACCCAAAGCTAAACCAAACAACAGATAAGCACATTGAGTGTGTAAAGCATCTTCAAGCTGTTTTTGGCAACTATTGCAAGAAGACATATTTTGTATGTGAGGATAACAGACAGAATACAGACTGCAAATGTATTTACATGTCAAGGATGTTTTGTTCTGGTCTTTGGAAATCCATACTGTAAGCCATTACGCTTGCAAGCTCATTTAATAGGCTTTCTGATTTAGCTTTTCTTTATCCCCCCCCCTTTAAAGCTGCTTTAAAAGAATGTTTACTTTTTGCACCACAGTGATTGAAAATAGTCTTCCTCTACAGCCAAAAGGCTTTGAATTACAGCAATTTCATGCACAAATAAGAATAACATGTTAGAATTTTATCCAAAGATTCAGAAAAGTCATGAAGGAAAAGTTATGTCTCCATTTCTCTCTAGATCATGAAACATTTTTTGTTTGTCTAAAAACTAACCTTTAGGCAAAATTTTGCATGTTGGCAAATTTGTTTGAAATAATCTACAGGTCAGCTGGGAGGTGACACTACCAGAACAAAGGTCAAGGGTTGAGCCCAGTAGTCTTGCTGTTGTACCCAGCTGCCTGTGCGGACGCTTGTTAGTGCTGCCACTTGGGCTGCCTGACCTCCATCAATCTCAGCAACCCCACCTTGAAAAGAGAGCGAGGTGCACAGTGAGGATCAGAGAGAGAAATGGGGGTCACCAGGAAAACCCAGCTGCGGCAGCAAGCCCCCATCCTGATCATTACTTACGGCATCTGACGTCATTCTGTCTCTGAGCTCTTCGAAGACAAGCTGCTCGAAAGAGACTAGCTGGTTTCCTTGTTTCTCTTTCCTTTCTTAATTTTGGCTCAGTAGATGGGAGCAAGCGAGGGAGCCAGAGCCCCAAACCTCACAAAGGACCAGTGTCTGTGGGCTCAGCGATGTCTGGGAGGCCCGTTAGACTGAATGGGGGTCCTGCCAAGTTTGCATATGGTTTTCATATCACTGGGCTTGTTTTGACTCCTATGAGCTTTCCCGCCACAATCCCTCCCTCGGGAGGAAGGGAAGTACAGGCAAAGGCTGCAATTGCAGAGGCACCCGGGGTTCAAAGCAAACAACTCCAGGCCTGTGTAGGCTCCCCAAGAACCATTCCTTGTCCCCTCCGGTGGCCTTCTCATTCTCCTGCTAGGCTCCCAACCTCTGGCATGTGTTGGCTTCCCTCGTTCTCAGTCCTGTCTGCTCTTTCTTCCCAGAGGACTGGTGGGAAAGTTTGGCAGACGAACAAAAGCCATTAGCAACGTCTGGTCTGGCAGAGGCAGCAGCAATTGGGGCTATCTCCAGGCTCTGGTGGGCGGATGTGGGCTGGTCCTTCATCAGCTGCCCTGTGACAAGTGCACAACAGGCCCGTCTCCATCTGAGCAACTGGTTGTCCAGAAATATAAATGGATCAAGTGAACCAGATCTTTCTAGGCATGGAGTCAATGGACAAAAATCTAGATGGAGCTTGTGGGTACTTTGTAACAATAGAAGACGATAATTAATTTTAAGCTAGTAAATATTTGTTGAGCTCCCTATCATACGCTGTGGCACTGCTCTAGTCTTAAACAAAGCAATCTCGGCTAAGGTTTATCAGATTGGGAGTGGCATAAAGCCCCTTTCAGTTAACCTGCTCATGTGCCTCATGAAATGAATATTGTCAAATAAAGGAATGGAGTCCTAGAAAGATAAGCAGCATACTGCAAGTCACATGACTAGAAGAGGAGCCACAGGTGTGGAAATTAAGTCAGGGACACCTACAATACTGTGCAGTCTGACTTGCCCATTGGCTGTGGGCAGCCTGAGACATCTGCCCCAAGCTTTCTGTACTAACCTTGCACAGATGTGTAATCTGACTCTGTGAACATACCATCCTGTGGGGGCTCTCAGCTCTTTGCCCTGTAACTTTTCTAGCTTACGCTTTCTGCCTCAGCTCTACATTGCACCTCTGTCAGGAGCTGAGCTTCCTCCTGAGCTGGGCTCCTCCAGCGGGTTTGCCAATGGGGATAGGGAGGGAAGGGGTGAAGCTATGAGGTTCAGGGGTCCCATGGTCTAGTCCATGGTGAAAAGCTCCAGTGAAAGGCTCAAATGGACCACTTTGGTGGGACACAGAAGGATAGCACTTTGGAGTTAAGTCTGAACTCAAGGAAGGGGAAAAGTGCAATGTCTTTGGTCCTGAGTTGTCTACAGAGGACATTGCACCTTTATTGTGATCTGGTTGTGACTAACAACTGCACCTCCATCTTGGTCTCAGTTTCCAGCTCCCCCCACCGTACGCCCAACCCACACCTTCCACTCTCCCATCGCATGGCCTCTGGTTGCTCAACTCTAATCATTCCTGGGTCATAGTAGGTGGAAGAGCCATGAAAATTACTGTTCCTGCTCCTTCCTTTCTTACTTCCCTCTACTCCCGGCTCAGATTCTATGAGTCACTTCCTTGCAAAGCCTGCTCTCTTTTCTGTCTTTCCCTCTCTGTTCTTGAACTATTTTGGTAAACTATGAACTCACTCAATCTTACTCCAGGCCTGCCTGCGGCCATTGCACAAGACTGAGTAGAAACACTCTTTCCTTCTCCTTCATCTCATTCTATATTCTTGACAACTCATCTCAAATGCATCCTGAGTCTGCCTGGTCATCTGGGTGCCCCTCTCCGACACATCTACTGCTTGCCCTCATGTTAGCTTTCGGCCTTGCTTTCCATACCACTGACAGGACCAAGCAGCTGGACGAGACCAGCCACACATCTCTCCACACTCACCCTTTCCCTCTCTCCTGCCTCAGTGACCCTATGCTGACCTTCTATGAGGAAGGGGGGTGGTGACATCACAGCAAAGCTTTCCCTGAAATGCTCAACAACCTTCCACGTTCATATTTTCTTGATTAGTGCTGTGTTACAACTCACCTTGCTCCAGTGGGGTCTGGGAAGAGAAGATTCACCAGTGTTTCTTTCTTTTGTAACAGAAGCGGCATGGTGGAGAATGCTTCTAATCCTAGCTACTCTCTGTAGGTGGAGATTATTGGGGGATCGTGATTAGAGGCTAGCCTGAACAAAAAGTGAACAAGACTCCATCTCACCAACACCCCACCAAATTTCAGGGGGGAAAAATCTCCATTTTCATTCATGGCAGTAAGATAGTGCCAGAGGGACATTCCCTCTGGCTTCAAAGCACGGGCTATCCTAGGCCCGTGTTCTAGGTGAGAAGAGGTATTCCATTCACATGAAGAGGAAGGAGGTAGATGCTCCACGCCTTTTGTCTCTCTACCTGGAACTCTTAACCCGAATCAACACTGTCCCCTCTGTAAATTGATCACTCAGCCCTACAACTTAAACATGAGGGAGTGGCTGGTGGCTTTATGTTCCTTTCTTCAAGATTTGTAGGTACATTCTCTTCGCTCTCTCAGTGACTTTGTTTATGTTGGAATTGGGAATGGTTTGTGAAAAACCAGACATAATGAAACTGCACACTAAACAATGATAAAAAGAACAAAAGACTAACCGTGAGAAGGTGAAATAGTTTGAGATAAGGAATATGCATTTAGTTAAGCACGCGTCTCAGAAGTGAGCCTCGTGGGAAATGGAAAGAATATGTAATATGAAGAAGAATGAAAGGATGTCTCACTAGTCCACTGATCTGATTCCTCAAATAAGCAAATTTAGTTCTGCATCCTGGTTGGCTTCTTCCTGTCAGGGACACCCCTTGGGGAGTATTGAGGTAATGTCTATTCTGGCTGCAGTCCCATAGAAATCAGATGCCTGAGCAGCTACTCATTGGGAGACCTGGTCTTGGAGATGGCCTGAGGAGGTCTAAGAGGTGTTGTGAGCAATTGAGAATGCTTGCCGCTGGGGAGGTATTGGGAAAGGCAAACCATGTACTCCAGGGATTTGGCCTTTGTTACTTATGACACTGTGGATTGAAACAGCCAGGAACACAAAACCATACAAGGTGGAGGGACTAGGAAACACTTGATGTGACCTTTCATGGGTTGTCTCAAGAGAAGTCTTGGCAAAAGGGCTCGGCTGAGGAGGCAGGAAAGGATCCAAGGGGCTCATGTTGTGAGAGAGGAATTGTTTGGTAATCTTCAATGGCAGTAGATGCAGTTGTTCAGAAAGACAACCTAGTGACAGCACAGTCAGAGCGGTGGGGTGACAGAAGCGTTGTTCAGCGGAAGGTTTGGCTAGTATGTCAGTCAACACAGGGTGGGGTTCTTTAGGGGTGGCTGGAGCATGTGTTCAATAGAATCCATTTTCACTACATGGCGAATCTCTAAGAGCTATGAGCTTTTCCTTGGCAGCTGTGGCCAGGATGGGGCACTTTGGTGGTAGAGAAAGCGAATGGATGTGTGAATGACACACATGCTAGAGTGCATCTGAGAACTGCAATGTTAGAGCAGAAACCTGGGCTCTTACAGTGGGGTAGGCAACTCTCAAAGCAAACCATGTGGCCCAGGTAGCCTTGGCCCTGGTGGCTCCAGGCATCAGGGGTAGCAGCAGTGGAGGCCAGAGATTTTAATTAATCAATGCTGGAAAACTATCCTTGATAGGTGGAGAAATGTGACAAGGATGCTGCAGCCTGGAACCCAAAAGATCTGAGTTCAAATCCTGGCTCTACTGTTGACTAGGGGGTGACTGTGTTCCTTAGCCTTAGTCCACTCTAGGAGTCATTTTTTAAACTCTAACTAAAATGCAAATAATAGCCTATTCTTATAATCTCAGCTACACAGGAGGGAAAGGGAGGAGGATTGTGAGTTCAAGGCTAGCCCAGGCAAAGCTAGTGAGACTGTACCTAAAAAAAAAAGTTAAGGAAGTGGCACTGTAGCTCAAGTGGTAGAGCGCTCGCCTTGAGTTGAAGAGCTGAGGGACAACGCTCAGGCCCAGAGTTCAAGCCCCACAACCAACAACAACAACAAAAAACTATATAGAAAAAAAGTTAAGTTATAGAGTTGTGGCTTAAATGGTAGAGTACCCACCTAGCATGTATAAGAGACCCTGGGTTTTTAAAAAAAACCAACCAAGTGATATGAACAATGCATGTGTTGCCCGTCATGGGAAGAGCCTAGGAATCTGTTCCTATAATTATGACTAAGAATCATCCATCAAGTCCCTTCTTGTTATTTTGAGTATTCACAGCATCTCTACCTTCATTAGGGGAAGGAACACTGTATTCTTGTCTCACTAGGAGGGAACGGAATCTCAAAAATTAACTACTCTAAGCTCTCATGGAAAGCAGGTGGCAGAGCTAGAAATCAGACTTGATTTCCTGTTGCATCTGGAAATCAGATGCCAACATCTCCAGCCCACCTCAATGGGATGACTCTCGGTGCCTCTCAGAAGCCATTGCAGAGGAAAACATTTTTTTATAAACACCTTCTCAGTTATTCTTTTTGTCTTACAAAGAGATGCTAAATGTAAGGATGATAAGCATACAGCTCTCAAAGGTTCCAGGACAGCATTCCCTCATCTATTTCAATATGGTGAGCCAAGATCCCAAATGAGCCAAATACAACCCCATGGATTAGAACTTTGCTTTTATCTGCTTGGCATCCATTTCCCAGTTATCACTATGCTGCGTTCATTTCCAGTCCCAGTGGATCAGTGGGGCTGAGTTCACCAGGATCACCTTGGTGATGTGCTCTGCTCTAGTCTGGGCACCTGATCTAGCCTGGCCAACAGCACTTTCTGTACTTCTGGCCAGATGGGCTCTGGGCTGGACATGTAACTCAAGCAAGGCCAGACTCAATTCTGGAACTGTTTTTTGGAGCATCTAGACAAGGGTCTTCTTTTGGGGCTGAGAGTTGCTGACTCTAAAGGGGATGGATGCCAGCAACTTCCAGAGGCATCCAGAGCCTGCCAGAGGGCAAGACAGGTAAGAAATGAGAATCAGGTCTGAGTCCTGCTGACCCATGTCTGTGGTTGGAGCCATAGACCAGCAATACCCGAATCTACCACATCTACCTTTAAGCTTTTCCCATTAAAAAAAGCCCCTAAGTTCCATTTTACTCTTTAAGGCAGCTTGACTTGGGCTTCTGTCATTTTTTTTTCCAGGATATATCCTGACTCATTTGAAAAGAGATATGCTATTCTTATCCTCCCTAGAAATTCTCTTGCCTACATGGAATATAAACTACTCCAGAAAGCCTTCTGTCCTAACCAAAGCTACCACTAGTTAGTGTTTAGCATCCAACCATGACGCATGGTTGACACCATTTCCAACCATGAGGGTTTCAGTGTGACTGAGAGACAGTTGTGTGTGAGGGTCCTTCTTGACTCAGCCTTTTCATAAACATTTCTTTTCATGTTCCGAAGGCAATCTGGTGTGACATTACGGACCGCTTGATGCCTCCAGGTCCCACATGTGACACTATCAATGACTATCAAAACATCCTTGGGCTCACTGGGTGGCCTGGCTCATGAAAGCCTGTATGCCACAAATCATGTAGCCAATGAGAAGGAAAAGTCAACGACTCAGAAATTAGGGCAAAGCAGTCCATATATATATATATTTACTGACTTCACTTTTCTCACTTAAGTAAGTGCTTAATGAGGGCAAGAGAGAAGGTGTCATTGCAGATTTGAAATTATACCTCCCTGTCAGCCTTCCAGAGGGAGCAAAACCATCTATTTACGTATTCCATAGCGCAGCCTTGGGACTCACACTCCCAGACATTTTGGATGTGCGGTGGGTCCTTTGGGGCCCCTTCCTCATGGAAGGAAGGCTACTCAGCTGGTAGCTTGTAGGCGATGCTTTATAAACACACCATCTGTCTCCAAGTACAGTTCAATTTCCACCTCTCTCCCTATGGAAAAAAGTGCCTGCAGCTTTTTTTCGCATCTATTTTCAGTGCAAGGATGGGCATGAGTGGACACAAGCAATCACTAGCCCAGTGTTCATTGTCTGTCAGGGTTTGATTTGGAGCCTTGTGTATGTGTGTCTTGCTCTTTGGTCTTTCTTTACTGTTTCAACTCCCTCACCTTGGCTGTTGGCCAGCTTCTATTCTTCCACTCAAACCTAAAACCTATATTCATAGCTGGCACACACGACTGCAGGCAATCTGGCCATATTGATGTTCGTATTTACTCTACTTGATGCCAAGAGGTGAGTTTTCTATAGAAAATGGTGTAAATGAGGCCATCTGGAGTTGGGCAAATCGGTGACTGCACTCTGTGTTTTTTGCTGATGAATAGCTGAGTACATAAATGAATGAATGGGTGAAGGAATGAATGAAATCCTGGATGTGAATGCTTTCTCTCCTTGGGCATTTAGTTTCTCCTTTCTACTAAATTGTCTGTTCCAGTTTTACTTTTCCTAACATGAACTTAATACGTTCATATATGTAGTAGGAACTCCCTAAATACTGATGGGATGGTATCAGCACCTAGATTAATTCTGTTCTTATGTCTATTCTATCTGCTTTCTATTTGACTATTTCTTATATCTTCTGCATAAGACCTGCTCAGGTACTCAGGCTTTTTTGGGGGGGGGCGTAGAGGGAGGGTTCTTTACCCATTTCCTGTTCTTCAGGATTTGTGGCTACCAAGGGTTGGCCATTCATCTTGTTACCCCATCTCTTTCTTACTCCTGCTTGATCCTAAGTTGAGACTCCTGGGGTCTGTGCTTTGTCTCCTCTGAAACTCAGGTTGAGTGTGGCTCCCAGTGCAGTGGTGTTAAACTTGAAGAGGTAATTGGTAGAGTCTATCTCTCAGGAGTTCTCGCTCTCTGTGGACTAGATTAGTTGGGACAGGAGTTTGTTACAGCTGATAGCAAACTGCCTGTCTAGTTTTGTCTTTTAACATTTATCTTTGCCACCACATTATGATGCAGTGTGAGACCAAAAGCTGCTACCAAGTCCTTGACTTCCCAGCCTCTAGGACTGTGACCATTCTTTACAAATCAACCAGCCTATGGCATTTTAGTTCCAGCAGCAGATGACAAAGATGAAAGGCAGGAGGGTCAGGGGTTATAATGCCTTACTTTTTCTTAGAAAAACAAATGCCACCGTTCAAGACAATCTTTGAATCACAGTCCATTTCTGATGTTAACCAGGTCAGAAGGTTCTTTTATTATTTTATTTGGTCCTTCAAACACTTTGCTTTTAGTAGGTTCTGGAGTGGATCTGTCTTGCCAATGGACTTCAGAAGGAGTGGTTGGCGACAGTGAGGGCCTCTCTTGTGTTGGAATCTTAATGTACATTGGAAACTGAGTGTGGGAATCTTAGAGTATGCTGTGAACTGAGCAAATCCCAAAAGTTAAGTCTAAATGCCTATCTCCAAGCTTCCAGATGCTTCTATAATCTAGAAACATCTTATGTATTGAACCCAAGTCCTAATTCCACCCTAATTTCTAGTCCCTTTTGTTGGAGCAATCTCTTCCACCCATCACCCCACATCCCATCCATCCTTTCTTCAAATGAACTTTCTTGTCTGCCCTTCAGGATACAGCTCAATTTCTAGTTCCTAAGCCACTTCAGCCCATTCTGACCTTCTCTCTTTAAAATGGCATTTTTATGGATCATAATGCATCATTCATTCTTCCCTCTATCATCTCGCCTTCCTCAACAAATTAAAATAGCCATGAGGATCACATCACATCATTCCGGTAATGTTCACACTGCACACTTGCAAGGGTGATTCAAAAACAAAAATTTGATTGACCCCCCATCAGAGTTGGATGCAGTGTATCTGGGGTATCTTTCCTGGGAAATTCTTTTTTTCACATTTGAAAAACATCACCTATACTTTCAGCTTTGCAGTCTCATGTTGATGAGGACGGTAAAGGGAAGTGTGTTTGCTAGGGAATGAACCTGCCCTCCAAGACAATAAATAAAAGAGGCTATTTTGCCCAAGACAGACATGAAACCCTATCATCCCAACCCCTGCCAGAGCCTGTTACCTATACACAGTGGTCACATGGACAGGACATAGGAAGCAATCAAAGGGTCTGTTGATGGTTAAATACTCAAGGGGAGCTGTGGCATTTGTCAACAGCCCCCCGTGTTCAGCAAATGTGCTCTTCATCATTGAGCACTGGTCCTATTGTGAAGCATTATTCCTGTTCTGAATGGGGCTGGCATGACGTAATAGAAAGACAAGAGATGCAAAAAGCAAAACATCACGAAATAGACAATTGCAGTCTTCCTGTTGTAAGGAACCTTGCAGAGTAGAGTTAAATTGAATTCCAATCCACAGACTCAATTCTCATTTGGACTCTGGACTTGTGGGTAAAAACAAACAACAACCAAAAGGGTGACTGAATGCTTACATTAAATTCAGGAGATGATGCTCTACCTCTTCCTTCACCAGGAGCAGGCTGAGAATCTTGATTTGGTGTGGCTTTTTGGAACAACAGTGTCCTAAGTGTTCTGTGTTCTGATTCCAAATTGGCAGAGCTGACACCATGGTCTGTGTACTGGCCTGTAACTGTGATTCACACAGCTGTAGGGAGGAATCTATGAGAAGTCATTTAAGAATTGCAGCCCCTGTTCCAACACACACACACACACACACACACACACACGCGCACACACACACACACACACAAGATTCCAGCCTCTGTCCAACCTGCCCTTTCTTCATCCTCACATTTCATGCATTCCATTCCAAATACAAACCTCCTCCAACCTGCAAATCACAGAAAAGATAAAAAGAGGAGACAATGGCTGAAGATGAAGGACACTTTGCCCTGTGTAGCTTCTATACAGTGGGGTCTATTGAGAAGTGAAGGCAGATGCTGAGTTGGAGGTCTCTGGAGCCAGACTGTCTGGGTTCAAATGTCACCTTTCCTGCCTCCTTGCTGTGTTGTCCTGAGAAAATGGCCTAACTTTTCTGAGCTGGGATTCCACATCCGTGAACAGGATGGCACCAGCAGTGGCATTATCTTATGGGTCCGTTGTGACAGTTAAGGGAGTCACTACCTGTGGAGCATAGAAAACATCCTGGGACATGCTCTATGGTCCATTGCTGTTCGTTCTTATCACAGGGGAACGTATGCAGGGCCCATACGGGCCAGGGATATCGCCTACAGTGGGGAGTAAACAGAAAATTACCAAGTAAATAACAGAACCTCCTCTTATTCATGACTTTAGAGTACCACTACTTACTGAGAATCTAATATTCATTAGGCATGTGCTGGGAGGAGATAATACACAAATGGAAAGCACTGAACAGTCTGTGTTCTTGGGAGCTTCTGGTCCATTCCCAGCTGTCCTCAGTGTAAGCAACCCTGCTAGGCCTAGGCCTCGACTATGGGAAAGAACTACTCAAGCAGGCCCCTCCTTGTGTTTGTGATTCATTTCCCAGCCAGTCACCAAAACCCTAGGCCAATCTACTCCATTAGCATTTTGAGGTGGGTCTTCACCGCCTCTCCTTCCCCGCAGAGCTCTTGAAGTCCTGCACCATAAACTCTATGCCCTTATTCTCTTGCTTCTGTCTTTGCATTGATTCTTGCTGAAACACTCCTAGAAGACATTGCTGGTTCTGTTCTGTTCTCCCCTGCCTTTCCCTTCACTGCTCTGCCATTTCCCAGGCCCACCACCCTGGTTCTAGGCCCATAATCTGGATTCTACCTCGCTGAGACTCAAGCTAGACATCACTGCGCCCTCTTCATCCTTCATCATCGCAGACTTCAAACATCCTCTTCCTCCTTTGACTAAAGTCAATGTAGAGTGATCCACAGCTGAGCCAGCAAGTGCAGCGCCCCAAGAGCCGGCCACAGCTGCAGAGCCAGGCTCATCTGTGGGCACAACCTGGGTCAGGCCCCTCCCGCATCCCTTCCCACAATCTCACCTCCCCAGGCTCTCTCTTCATCTGCCTCCTTCCTCAACGCTCACAAAATACTTGGGTTCATTCATTCATTCTTGTATGTGCTAAGCACTTCTGGGCTCTGAAGATAGAGCCATGAACAAAACAAAGTCTGCATGTTCAAGGAGCTTGAGTTTTAGGGTGGACCATGGACAACTACTTAGGCACCAGCCAACCAACTGAATGGTATAATGTATTGCTCGGCAAAGAACAGAGTTGGGGCCAGCTCACGCCTGTAACCCTAGCCACTCAGGAGGCTGAGATCTGAGGATCATGGTTCACAGCCAGCCTGGGCAGGCTCTAATAAACAACCAGAAAACCGGAAGTGGTGCTGTAACTCAAGTGGTAGAGCACTTGCCTGGAACTGAAATGCTGAGGCTCAGTGCCCAGGCCCAGAGTTCAAGCCCCACAACTCACACACACACACACACACACACACAAAGAAAGAAAGAAAAAAAGGAAAAAAGAAAAAAAAGAAGAGAGTTGGCCCATGTACCTAAGAATTCAAGCAACTAAGAATGCACAATATCCGAGGGAAAAATTGTATGTGTACTGAACATATATAAACTCTTTTCCTATCACTATTTCTATAGAGTATTACGAGCATTGGCATAGCATTTATATTTTATTACATAATTTTAAGTCATCTAGAGATGATTTAAAGTAAAATACAAATATCTGTATTATGCAAATACAATGCGATTTTATAGAAGGGACTTGAGCCTCTGAGAGGTTTGGTTCTCCAAGGAGGGGCAGGGCATTCTGGAACCCACAGATATGAAGGGACTATATGGTGCCACGAGCTTGAATGACACATCTGAGTGGCACGGGTCCAGGGGCAAACCGGGAGGGAAGGATAGAGGGAAAGAGAGGGATAGAGGTGTCCTGAGAAAGGTCCTCTTTAGGGGTGAGACTATTTTCTAATGGCGAGGGAGAAGCTGCTTGAACCACTTATTGAGAGACTTGGAGAGCCGGCTTCTAGCTGGTTCAACAGGCTGGATATTGTTCTCCCCTGTGTATTGGGGCTGGCATGTGTGCAAGGTTAAGGAGCCTGCCTTGACATCACAAAGGGTCTGCTGGGGAAAGCAATGCAGGAGCCTGTCCAAAGACCATCATCCCATCTTCTGGCTGGCAATTAGAGAGCCAGAGGAATGCCTTGGCTCTTGGCTCGCCTGTGTGCTTTGGCAACTGAGTACAAGAAAGGATTCAGCCCTGTCTTTGCTATCTCCCCATCTAGGCCCAGGTAATGAGGAATTTGGGAGAGGACTTGACAAGTTATAAAAAACATCGCTCCAAACTACTGATTAAAGGACAACGTGGGCTGGAAAAAATAGCTCCTCGCTTCACTCCCATCACGAAAAGGCGAACACTAAACTTACATAATTTCCTGGGCTCTTTCTGAGGATAAGTTTCCCCAGATAATCAGCATCTAATGGGACACAAAATCTGTCATAATGTATTTGCCCTTGAGCTAAGATATCTGTATTTCAGTTCACACAGGGGCACATAGTTATTGCAAAAATTAAGTTTGTGGCCAAGCCCTGGTAGCTCAGACTTGTAATTCTAGCTACTCAAGAGGGTGAGTTCTGAAGATCAAAGTTCAAAGCCAGCCTAGGCAGGAAAGTCTGTAAAGCTCTTATCTCTAATTAACCACCCCAAAGCCGGAAGTGAACATATTATTGAGCATAAAAGCTCGGCAACAGTGCCCACACCTTGAGTTCAAGCTCCAGAACCAGCATACACACACACACACACACACACACACACACACACACACAGTGTGTTGTTTGCTTTTGGAGGGTTAAGAATCATCTCTGGCAACATTTGAGTTTTCCCATCTTGAAACACTTCAAGTCCCAAGGTGGCAAGCTTTACATTCCAGGTGAACTATTAGTAATTAATTGTGGGCTTCACCCCAAGTTTCCAATAGAGATGTCTCAACATACCAACCTTCATATTCTTGATACTTGGAATGTGACTCCTCCACCAGCTACATTCTCTGCGAGCAATTTCTATCTTGGGGCTAACTTGTTTCTTTATATAGAAATCAATGTCCTTGTTAAATTGAGTACATGAGTCATTTGTACATTTCCTGAAAACCATTACATCTAATTGTTCTCATCTGCTATCCATTTTCTTTTTTAATCAGAAAGAAAATGCATTAACAAAGCAAACCTGTTGGTGAGACTCCTAATTGTCCATGGACTGTTGCTAGAAGGAAAATGTTTCCTGGTAGTGATTGAATTTCATACTCACTTAAGAAATGATTGTATCTCCATAATTACCAACCAAGTAACTTAGATGCCACCAATAACTTGGTGCTCCACCTCTACACTTCATGTATTTCTATACCTCACACACTGCTATACTTCACACTATGATCTAAGAGACTCTGGACACTCTTGAATGGCCTGCAGCAGTGGCCATAACTAGGGCTTAGAGTATTGGAGGGTTACTGCACTTTTGATAGCCAGACAGAGCAATGAGAACCATTGGCACCGGCTCCACACAAAGCTCAATTGCTTGTCTTCTAGATGACATGAAGAGTAAGGACAGAAGTGAAGTTTCTTTTTTCCCCAATCATAGGTGGGTATTTATAAAAAGATTTGTTTTTTCTCTTAGTATATTAGAGTTCTTCTTCTTTTTTTTAATCCAAGGCCTGGACTTGAACTCAGTATCTGATGCTTTCTTTCACTGGCTGATGCTCTACCATCTGAGTCACACCTCTAACCCCAAGGTTTCTTCCTTGTGCCCCTTCTTCCTTTTTTCTTTCTTTTCTTCCTTCCTTCCTACTTCCCTCCATCCCTCCATCCCTCCCTCCTTTCCTGCCTTCCTTCCCTCTTTCCACCCACCTTCTTTCTTTCTTTCTTTTGTTCTCTCTCTCTCTCTTTCTTTCTCTTTCTCTCTTCCTTCCTTCCTTCCTTTTTCTTTCTTTCTTTCCTTTCATTTTCTTTTCCTAGTGTATTATGTTAGGATTTGATGGGTGCTGCCATCCATGCAAAGAAAAGAAGTGTCCTCAGGTGGCTTTTTCTACTCACAAGGGCAATCAAAGAGCAAACATTAGGTATGTCCAATCTACTTAGGAACTTGAAACCAAATGAGCCTGTTAAACAATTGCTTCACTTGTCAGAATCTTTCTAAACCTTTCTATTTTCATCTATCTTCTCATCACAAACTCTCTCAGGTACTCCAAGAGTACTGCCTTTGGAAAGTCCAAGGCTGATAGTCATTTCTTTGTGCTCCCTTATCTTCTGGACAAACGTTGAGTTAGTCCAAGAGCAGATGGGCATGCTTGCAGGATGCCTGCTGGCAATGGGAAGAAAATGACAATGTCACTCTGTATTTGAAATATTATTAGACTTTTCATAGAGCCAAGGAAACTCCTAAAAATGGCTTCATGAATAATATAGTAATGTCAGCTCCTAATGTCCAATGTTCCAAAGGCTTTGGGAAATGAACACTGAGATATTTCTTACTTCTTGTAGAAGCACAGTAGAAACTCACTTGTTATCCCAACTGCTGTGTGAAAGTGGAAAGTATTCCGAGTTAGTGTTACCAGATTGCTTATCAAGTGGATGCTCCCAGAAATAAACTACTTGAGCTATTAAGATGCAAGTCATTAAGAGAAGAAGAAAAAAAGTCTCAGCTATTCCCTAAATATGACAAAGAGAGTTATTTCCCCCTTTTTTCTTTTACCTTTTGTTTATGCGTGGTATTGAAATAGAGAAAGAAGGCAAAAGAAATCTTCCCAAAGAAGAGAGATAAAATCTGATTGAGTTGCAGAGACATATAATTGTGGAACACTATCGCACCACCAGTAGAAGGGGGGAAATGCGGCCTATGCTGTTACCATAGGAACCAGCCAAGGTATGTGGGAGGGGGAAGGAAGACCCATTCAAAGCAGAGCCGTCCCTCTTATAACATAAGATCTTAGCTTTTCCCCCAAATTAAAGTTTTCTAATCTAAAAGGAATCATTTTCTTTTTAAAAAAGAATTTTATTCATTGTGACGTTTGCAAACATGCATACAGTATACTCCAATGACCTCAGCCAATCTATTACACTCTCTTCCAAACTGCTTCTTACAACAATTCCAACAGGTTTCATTGTTTTGTTTTGTTTTTCTGGTCGTGGGGCCTGAACTCTGGGCCTGGGCACTGTCCCTCAGCTCTTCAGCTCAAGGCTAGTGCTCTACCACTTGAGTCACAGCGCCACTTCTGGTTTTCTGAGTGACTTATTGGAAATAAGAGTCTCACAGACTTTCCTGCCCTGGCTGGCTTTGAACCATGATCCTCAGATCTCAGCCTCCTCCGTAGCTAGGATTACAGGCATGAGCCACCAGCACTCAGCTCATTGTTCTGTTTCTGATCAAGGTACTTCGACCAGAATCACCTTCATTTGCCCTCTACATTCTGCCCATAACTTAAAGATGATCTTTCTAATGGCAACAATAGTGTGTGTGTGTGTGTGTGTGTGTGTGTGTGTGTACACACATGCGCATTCCCTTTATCTAGTTTAGCTCCAATCTGCTTTTGCTCCTAGTTTGCTTTTGAATCTAAGGATTCTAGTTGTCTTTCAGTCCAGACTTGACAGAAGGAAGGTTAAAAATTGAATGAGAAAGCGCATTGGGCACTCACTCTGAGCCAGCAGAGCTCTTAGGCCTGGAATGTGCAGGCCTGTGAGATGTCTACCACACAGGATACTACTCCTCTTCCACAGTCCCCAGGCCTGTCCTGTCCTGTCTCTAGCTGCATCCTCAAAGATCTCTCAGGAAATACACAATCCATTTCCTAATCCCTGTAATCCAAAGTTTGTTTTGGAGCCATGGTCCTTTTCAAATTTTTTTTTTAATTAATGTGATAAACTCTCATTGCAATTTGTTCTCAATTCAGAAGCACAGGCAATGCTGTGTGATTCTAAGTCATGGGCAGCCACCTTTCTTGTGTCCTTCACTAGCATGTGCCCGCTGCTGAGAAAACGAAAAGCAAGGCAAAAGTAGCTGAGTAGCATGGAAAGCTGGCGAGCATGCCAAAGCTTGTCTTTCTGGAAAGAGGCTGCAAGAGAGAAGGATCAGTGAGGAAGTGCTCTAGATTAGGTTGCACAATCTCTTAGCGGGGGTATAGTGTGACTGAGCAAAAAGGAAGAGTTTGACCATATGCCCTGTGTACATTTCCTTCCCCCCTGGTCCTGAATAAATAGATGTTCTTTTCTAGAGCAGTTTTAGGTTTGCAGCAAAAATGGGAGAAAGATACAGAGATTTCTTGTGTATTCCCTAGCTCTACCCAGGCCTTCAATGCCAAAAGAGAAGTATTTTCCCCTTTTCTTTTGTTTCATTTATGCTATTGAAAATGACAAAGAGGGCAGAGGAAATCTTCAAAACAAAACAAAGCACAAATAAAATCTGGTTGAGTTGCCCAGGAAAATACTTGTCCCACAGTGACACATTGTCCCAATGAATGCAGCGACGATGCCACATCATTATTACCAAAAAGCCTATAGTTGACATTATAGTTCCTATAGGTATTGCACCTGCTATAAGTTTGGACATATAGGTACCACGTATTCACCACTATCGAATCATACAGAGTAATATCACCGTCCCTATCGACAAATCCCTATACCACGTACCCCTGGCATGAGAAATGAGGATTACCTAGTAGCACCATTGACCCATAGACTTATGAAAGTAGAAAAGGAAAACTGGTAATGGGTTCTGAAGAAATTGATGTACGATGTGAAAACATTTTAGAAAGATGAGTGCTGATACATGCTATATTGTGTGTGTATATATATAGATGCATACACACATGTATACACCAATAGATGTGTATGTATACACATATATGTATACATGCATATGTATACAGGTATACATATATGCATCTGTATGTGTATACACATATATGGACACATATATGTAATGCATACGTAGATGTATATGTGTATATACACACATGTCTATGTGTATGTGTATGTATATATGTGTGTACGATATGCTTATATATACACACACATCACTTCTCCTGTCCTATTTCCTTCCTAATTAAAAAAAAAACTTGAAAAATTAACTAAAACTTCCAAGAAGGGCTCTCGGGTGATCACAGGATGAAGGTGAGGAAGGTGAGTCTCTGAGGCAGAGGTTTGGAATTTGAATGGCACTCATTTCTTTTCTCCATTTTTCCTTCCTGTCTTTTTCTGTGTTCTTTAAAGCACAGCCAGATCATTTAGATCTAAAATAAAAATACCAAATTCAGCCTTTGTGAAGCAGACAGAAAAATCACAGGTTTGGTATCATTTTATGGCAATGAAAATCAAGGCTCAGAAGCTGAACGGATTCAAAACAAAATTCCCTTGACAACTTCTGTCATGTCTCTCGCTCCCCCTCTCTGTGTAAGGCAGTTAAATACTGTAGACTACATAATTATTTTACCCTGTAAACATGATAGAATTGCAGGCTTGGTAGGGGGAGGGGGTAAAAAGTACATGGTTACCTGTAATTATAGTCTTGCTTGAGTTTGATTTTATAGGCAGGCAAAACTCAGGCTGGATTTAAGCCACACAGAAAGGCACAATGCAATGGAAATCTTCTTTTTCCTTCTGACTCCAGTGGCTGTCATTATTTCATTCCAATGATCTCCCTGAAAGACAATCTTTGTATTATGGTCATTCTCCAGATTGTATGTTGGGCTCATTGTGCCATGGATCATAGACTGTTTACCAAAGCAGCTTGAGATGATCATTCTGTTTCTCTTTGATTCCTGCATCCCCTACTCTGTATAGATAAGAGGGTTTGTCAGAGAGGCTGGACTGGTCAGGATGGTAAATCCTGCCAAATACCTGGTGTGTTCAGTTCATAGTGTGAGGGGTTCAAATTAGATGTCTGATAGGCATAGATAAAGGAATTGTTTTATTTCACTTTTAGATTTCCACTTTTATTTCTTTTATTTTTTTTAGTGCCAGTACTGGGACTTGACCTCAGGGACTGGACACTGTACCTTGGCTTTTTTGCTCAAGGTTGGTTGGCACTTTACCATTTGAGCCACAGCTCTACTTCTGGTTTTCTGGTAGTTAATTGGAGGTAAAAGCCTTACGGACTTTCCTTCCTAGGCTGGCTTTGAACCTCAATCCTCAGATTTCAGTCTCCTGAGTAGATAGAATTACAAGTGAGCTCCCAGCTCCAAGTTTAGATTTCTATTTTTAATGTAGGTATGCTCAGACTCACAGAATGTGTTTTGTCTTACCCTGAGGATAAAAGCTTTGGGAACATTTGAGACCGCATCCAGGTTGGAAGAGCCGGCGGGGGTCGGCCTGCGTGTCTGGTGACGTCTTTCACAGTTAGTTCCAGCGACAGCAGGCTGCACGGAGGAGGAATTTGGCCGGCTAATAAAGATGAGCTGGACTTGGGTATTTTATGAGTGTGAGGCTCCCGTCTTCCCTGGCATCAGGCCACTTTTAACTAACTCTTACGTGCCTTGAGACCAGAAACTAAGTATGGGCCTGCCTGATTGGCGGGTCACCTCCGTCCACAGACAGCACAGCCTGAGTCATGGTTTTCTTGCCATTTTACAGCTGCTGGAGGAAGGTGTAATTGGGCGAGGGCACTGCGAAGCCTGTTCTGCCATTACTTTTTGATCTGCCTCGTGTGTGTGTGCGTGTTTGCATGTGTATGTGCGCTGGCGCGTGTGTGTGCGTGCGCGTGTGCATGTGTATGTGCGTGTGCGCGCATGTGTGTGTGCGCGCGCGCGTGCTTGTGTATGTGCGTGCGCGCGCATGTGTGTGCGCGCGCGTGTGCATGTGTGTGTGCGTGCGCGCGCATGTGTGTGTGTGCGCGCGTGTGCATGTGTATGTGCGTGCGCGCGCATGTGTGTGTGCGCGCGTGTGGGTGCATGTGTATGTGCGTGTGTGCGCGCGCGCGTGTGTGTGTGTGTGCGCGCGTGTATGTGCGCGCAGTACACGCACTCGGTCCTGTTGTGAGCTATCCCTCTTTCCAAGGCCCGAGAACCTGGTCTAGAGCAAAGCGGGTGATTCTGTTTTTGCCTCCGAGTGCAATGTCCTACTTTCAGGGTGGTGCTGGGGGCTTCGTGGAGGAATTCACTGGTAGCCCAAATCCACAGGGGTGTAATTGTACGGCCTTGCGTGTACCCAGGATGGACTCAAATCCGTGCAATTACGCCTTAACATGAAGGAGCCAGACGCGGGGGTCCCGCCGCGGGGCAGGAGCTCCGGGGCCGCCCACCGCGGAGCCCCGGTCTGCGGGGAGCGGGTTCCGGGGCGGTGAGCCGCGGCGGGGGCTGAGACCGCGGCTGGCTGCAGGCGGGGACGGCGCGGGCTGGAGGACCCGGGGAGGTCGATGCCCCGCCGGACACAGCCGGCCGCACGCGGCCCCGGGCCCAGCCCGCTTCCTAGCGTCCCAGACGGCCTCACGCCGGCAGCCACAGTGGCTGCTGCGTGAGGGCGCAGCGGGATCGGGCGCAGCGCTCAGCATTGGCTGCGCCGCGGGTCCCCGGCTCGCACGAGGCTGCCCTCGCGGCCCCGTTTTCCCCGCGTCTCACGGGGACCGGCACAGGCCCCCCACGAACGCCCGGGGGCGGGGCCCGAGGAGGGGGTGGGCGTGGCCTCTGGGAGCAGCCCTGGTATTGGCCGTGAGGCCTGGGGGCGGGGCCCACGCTGGAGAAAACAGGCGCGCCGCCGCGGGCAGTCCCATCGCCGAGCCCGAGCTGCCCGGTCGCTGCACCGCGTCCCTGGTCGCCTCACTTTTATAGTCTTTATCTTCACTTTGGCGCGCCGCACCCCGGCCTTCCCGCGCCTCCGGCCCCGCACGTCCGGTCCCGCGTGGTGCAGCCCGGCCGCTGCGGCGATGCGCCTCATCCAGAACAT
>NW_012267224.1:25517703-25603375 GCF_000151885.1 Dipodomys ordii
TGCCTGGGGGTCGCGGGCCGCCGGCTGGTCAAGATCGCCGTGGTGGGGGCCAGCGGCGTGGGCAAGACCGGTGAGTCCGAGCCACGGGCCGGGGGTCTGTCCCCCCCGGCCCCCCGGGCTTTGCGGGTAATCGAGAGGAGGGAGGGCGGGGTCGGTTAACCCGCGTCCTCCCGCCCAGCGCAGACCTGCGGGGACTGGCATCGGGGGTTCGGGGCCTCGGGGGCTGAGTCCGCCCCGGGGAGACCGTCTCCTGCGGGGAGGCTTCGGGGTGCCCCCCGAGGGGGGCTGGGCCACCGGACCCTCCCGAAGTGGAAGCAGGGTCGGGGGGCCGCGGGAAGGACTCCCCTGCGTGGCCGGCCAGGGAGCGCTCGGAGCGTGGCTGCTAGTGGTTAACCCCGCTCCCTTTCCTTTGCTCTGACCCGCAGCTCTGGTGGTCCGGTTCCTCACCAAGCGATTCATCGGCGACTACGAGAGAAACGCAGGTGAGCAAAGTAAATGCCCGGAGGGAACGGCGATCCCGAGGACGGCTGTTCCCGGGTCTCGGTCGCTCCCAGGCCGGGTCCGGCCCGGGGGTTCTGGCACCTCCCCAGCCCCGGGGCGCCCCTCCGTGCCCCCTCCCTCCCCACGCGACTGCCATCTGGCCTCGTTCCATTCCGGGACCATTCATCATCTTATCAAGTGCCCGAAAGTAGTCCCAGTGGTGTGTTTGAACGACAGGGACCCCCGGTGGAAGCACCCTTTGTACTCCTGGGCCTCTCCCTTCAAAACATGCCTGCCGAAGTCATAAAAAAAAGCGAGAGAGAAAAAGAAAAAGAAAAAAAAAGCTAGCCAGCTCCTCCCCCACCCCCTCCCTCTCCACCCGCCGCCGTTCAGAGTGACCTTTTAAAGCAAAGGCCAAAGGACAGCAGTTGTAAACCTAAAGTTCTCTTTTCTTCACAAAGAGACATAACTAGATGGCAGAGTTTTAGGAGGCTGAGTTCCTGAATAAATGAGAGGAACAAGTCTGCGGTGATTTTAAGAAATGCTACCTTTCTACCTATGCTGTTAGCGTAGGCAGTAATCTACAGGCAGAATGAAGTCCCTATAGGAGATTATTCGAAATGTTATATATGCCACTCCAGGATAAAGCTTCTGCTTTAATGTAATACCAGTAGCTGTGTATTTACTAACCATATTTGCCTACTCATCTTTTATATATAGTGGCCAAACTGTTAACCTATGGCCAAAGAATGATTATATACCCAAGTCAAACAAAATCCACACATGCTAGACAGGAACTCTGCTTCAAGAAAGTATTCAAATACAAAAACTCTGTTTAAAATTCGACTTCAGTCTCCCAAATCTCACCAACTTTGCCCTGCTTTTAATAAATCCTAAGATGGTTTTAAAATGGCTGTTGATCTTTCTTTTTTAATCTAGAGAAAATTTCCAATACATAGAAATACACTGTGTGCCTTTCTGTGTTGAATACAGCTGGCTATGTTGTTTTAACATTTTGAAAAGGAAACAAAACAAAAACACCCACAATCTCATTTTGTTGCCTTCTTAGGTAATCTCTACACAAGACAAGTCCAGATAGAAGGCGAAATGCTGGCGATTCAAGTTCAAGATACTCCAGGTATTCAGGTGAGAAGCTGGGAGATGGAAGGCAGCTGAGGGACTGAGGAAATGTTCAGTTTTCAAAGTACCTCCCTGAAGGAGAAAGGGATTTGGAGAATCAGGGCTCGACTTTTACATGTTGTTTGACACTGTGTGTGTGTGTGTGTGTGTGTGTGTGTGTGTGTGTGTGTCTGTTGTGGGGCCTGAACTCTGGGTCTGGGCGCTGTCCCTCAGCTCTTCAGTTCAAGGCTAGCGCTCTACCACTTGAACCACAGCACCACTTCTGGCTTTTTCTGCTTATGTAGTGCGGAGGAATGGAACCCAGGGCCTCATGCATGCAAGGCAAGCACTCTAGCGTTGAGCCACCTTCCCAGCCCCTGTTTGACACTTTGTGTCTGGCTGTTGGTCAGTCTTGACCTGGCCTAATTTGGGAGATGTGGCTGTGGCACCGGAGGATTTCACAGGACAGGAAAAACGAAAGTCAAACACTTGCAAATGGTAGTTTCCTTGCTCTGGTGAAAAAGGGTGTTGCTTTTTAAAAATGTATTTATGTGTTTTTATTTTAAACCATATATGTCTTTCACATTGAAAACCAAACATCTAGATAAGAGTCTTCAATACTTAAAATCACTTTGATGTTGTAGAAAGTTTCTCTGTAGACAAAAAGAGTCTGCTAGTGGTTCCCCCCGCCCCCTCCTAAACTGGGCGGTTATCCAGGTTTAAATGCTTCCAGCTCCTATCTTTACTTCCCCAGACTTACTGTCTAGCCAGTTAATTTCCCATTTTGTGCAACTACAAAGTCTCTCTGCGTGGAGTTCTCTGCAGGTCAATTTTCCACTTGAGTGTGGTGAGCTGCACTGTTATTTATTCCAACTCTGTGCAGCTGGGTCAACATATTGTCAAGAAAGCTGAAGTGTGTGGGGATGGAACATGGTTTTGACCTGCAGCCTGGAACTGCGGTGGCAGGGCCCTTTTGAACTCACAGTCCAACCAGGCCAGGGCTCTTTGCTGCTCTCCGTGCCACTCACTTGGCCCTAACCGCTCTCTTTCAGGTCCATGAGAACGGCTTGAGCTGCAGTGAGCAGTTGAACCGATGCATTCGCTGGGCAGACGCGGTGGTGATGGTTTTCTCCATCACTGACCACAAGAGCTACGAACTCATTAGCCAGCTTCACCAGCACATCCAGCAGCTTCACCTGGGCACTCGGCTGCCCGTGGTAGTTGTGGCCAACAAGGCTGACCTGTTACATATCAAGCAGGTTGACCCCCAGCATGGACTGCAGCTGGCCAGCATGCTGGGCTGTTCCTTCTATGAAGTGTCCGTTAGTGAAAATTACAACGATGTCTACAATGCTTTCCACGTCCTTTGCAAAGAAGTGAGTCACAAACAGCAGCCCAGCAGCACCCCTGAGAAGCGGAGAACTTCTCTCATTCCCAGGCCCAAGTCCCCCAACATGCAGGACCTGAAGAGGAGGTTCAAGCAAGCACTCTCTGCCAAAGTGAGGACTGTCACCTCTGTCTGAAGCAGGACCATTCAAGGGGGTTTGGTCATCCAGGAAGAGGGCCTAAGGTTCCTCCCATGCAGGACTATTGTATGCTGGCCATGGTTCATGGTTCCAGAAAGGGCTGGAACAGAGAGGCCCTGGGGCCTGTGGAACTACTAGTGATGAGGAAGTGTCTGGAGCAGGGAGCAGACAGACTAGGCCTGAATGAGCACCCCAGGCCACTGTGGATCTGTCACATGGACTTTGTTCCTTGTCCTGTTGAGTGGGGAGGGGGCAGACCCAGTTTAGGTTTTCTTCTTAACTACCTTGTAAAGGATGATCAGTTATAGGTTCATCACATATATGGGTGTGTTTTAGGTGGAATGAATGAACACATGATGCAGTCACATGTTCCCCCTATCCTGTCCTTTCTTCCTTCTTTTTCTTTCTTTTTTTTTTCTCCTAAGAGGAGGAATTGCTTTCCTCTTACCAGTATGATTTACATCTCTGGACCTCCATTTCTTACAAGATTCCCAGATTTTCTTTTTTAAGAACAAGGAAGAGCTTCCCACCCTCAATAAAGGTTGAGTTTGGGGCCAAAGGATTCTGTGTCCAGATGGCTAGGAGCTGTGGTCTTCAGGAAGGTGCTGGCTCTCCCGACAAGGTGTGGTGTGCTTAGCAGGGCATGTGCTGAGTAGCTGTGAAGAACTTCCATCCCAACTGACCAACTGTGAGACTGTATAGTTCTGCTTGTTTGTTTGTTTTTTCAACTGTTACATCAGGTACCAGAAAAAGAAAACTGTCAATTGATTTTGGTATAATTTGTGTAAAATGGCCCATGATGATGACATTGGGTTGCTTCCTAAGCCTGACCGAGTCATGGCTATGAGTGGCTGACATACAAAAATACTATCTTACAGTGACCAGATACAGGGGCTTCCTGCCAAATCCCCTATACAGATGCACTTTAAAAAGCCATTCATGCTTTGGCTGAAACTGTAATTAATTTATTTTATGTACAATAAATCTCATTTGAAAAGAGTAAACATCTGTCTTGGTCTTGATTGAAACATTTACCTTCTGCCTTTTAGACACAGTATTACTTGCACTTATGGCTTGCACTTATTGGGCACACTGAGTCAGTACCTGAGCCTTGCAGGGGTTGGCTCTTAAGTCTCAAATCATTTTATTACCTCCTTTTATAGATGATGAAATCGGCTTGCCAAGCAAATGATGTAACTTTCAGAACCCTGATTGTGAATTGCAACTTGTGGATCTATATGAGGAGACACACATCCTCCTCCCTACCCATTTCCTCATGGTTCTCCTGGTCATCCGAAGACAAAGGGCAGACTACACATTTATCTCAGCAAAATCTTTGAGGATGTTCATGCTTCTGGCATAAGAAGTGTTTCCCTGGTGTTTTTGGAAAAGCCTCTTCTTGGGTATGCTGCTTTAAAATTTTTTATTCTCATGGTGAAGCCACTGGCAGCTGTAGCTATAGCATGTGCCACAATGGCCAGATATCTGAGCCCTAAGACCTTCCATGCAGGCTCAGTGAGCCCTCCATCTTTATGGGCAATGGGTCACACCTTTGGTTTGGGCAGTGATTTCATCCAATGGTCTTGTTTAATCATGAGGAATAATCCTGTAAGGAGTGTAGGCAACACACATAAGTGAGAAAAACAGGCTCTAGTGGTTTTGAGTGCTGTTCATTCAAAGATCTTGCAGTACTGTCTTCTGTCTTTAATGTTATTTCTTTATAATGGTTTGTACACATAATATATTGCTCTCTGACTTTCATGTTCCTATTTCTTCACAATGATTCATACATAAATATATTGCTACCTGACAAGCAGCGGGGCCATGGGAAAGCAGCCAACATGGATAGCTATTGGAAATCTGCTATGGTATAGAGTCATGCTTTCAAGTCTTTTTTTTACCAGGAGAGAAATCCAACTTGCTCTTGATAGTATGCCCTGGCGGTTCTCCAATGCTTCCTGTGCACAGGGAAATTTTCTGTACATTGAATCAAACCTCATCTCTAAGAAGGTGGTGTGTGTGTGTGTGTGTGTGTGTGTCTCAGGGACAGGGAGGGAAAATGGTGCCAAGAGACTCAGAAAAATATCATTACCATGGCAGGGGCAAGTACCTCCAACTAGATCTACTCACCTTTATCTGAATTCACCCTGATTAGCTGTGTTAGCAAGATTAGTGAGTGAGAGGCCCATCTGCACATGCTTACCCTGGTCTCTTAGCCATATTCTAGAATGAGAGAAGGCAAGAGCTTCCCTGTGTGGCACGTTTCTGCAGCAAAGTGCTCAACTTCCATTTTTTTTACCACCACCCTGCTTCCCCCTTTCCTTCCCCACCTCTACACCTCTGCAGATCACTTATAAGAGATCTTCCCTCATAGCTGGCAGCCTGTGCACCCGCTCCTCTCCAGCTCTGGCGTGTAGACCAGCCCTCACTTCCTCACTCCTTCCACCTCTCCTGGTGTTTCAGCTGCAATTAGCTTAGAACTTTGGTCCATCCGGAAATGATAAAGTGGTTGTTCAAGGCCATAGAATGGAGCAGGGAGTGACAGCAGAGAAACAGACAGGCATGGTCACACAGATGGAGAAAGAGAAAAGCAAACATAGTCGCTGCTGGAAAGCACCCAAGTCCTAGTTTTATCCACTGCCTCGGGCTGACTTGACTATTTATAGTTGTAGCATACACCATGCTTTCTTCTCATGGATTTGGTGTCATGTTTCATTATTTTCGCATCTCTTTCATTATTGCTGTCTCTTCATTTAATCCCTATGTTGCTAAATGTTTACACTAAAATCTTCTGGCTCTCAGAAACATCTCATTTCCTCCAGCGGCACAGGAAGGTAGAGATTGTGTGTGTGTGTGTGTGTGTGCGTGTGTGCGTGTGTGTGTATGTGTGTGTGTGTGTGTATGTGTGTGTGTGTTGGGAAGGAGAGAATGGGAAGGAATTAGAATTTATTGACTATTTCCAATGTGGTAGCTTGACTATTTCCAATGCGGCAGCTGTCTTTTAATCTTTGAGGACTCCTGAAGAAGGTAATATTGCTTCTATTTTATGACAAGTCTCATGTTCTCTGCACTGGGTTAGTCTGGTAAGCTCTCCTTTCCTTTTTTCTTTTGCTGGTGTGGTACGGTGGTTTGAACTCAGGGCCTTGTGCTTGCCAGGCAGGTGCTCTACTATTTGAGCTATTCCCCTAAGCCCTGAGCTAGTTTTTGTTTGCTTACCTTTGAAAGTAAACTTTTTCCCTGGCTAGCCTTGGACCACAATCCTCTTGTCTCCATCTTCAGAGTTACTGAAATTACAGGTGCCACCACAAGTTCTGCTCTCTCCCTTCCCTCGTAAAGATGAGAAAATGGAGGCTCAGAGACTGAACTGCCTGCTTAGAGCCACAATGATGCTGCTACTGTATTTATTAAAAACTTGTGAACCAGCCGGGTACCGGTGGATCATGCCTATAATCCTAGCTACTCAGGAGGCTGAGGTCTGAGGACTGTGGTTCAAAGCCAGCCTGGGCAGGAAGGTCTGTGAGACTTATCTCCAATTAACCATCAGAGAAAACCGGAAGTGGCACAAGTGGTAGAGTGGTAGCCTTGAGCTGAAGAGCTGAGGGGCAGCATCCAGGCCCAGAGTTCAAGACCCATGACCATATATACATATACATACACACACACAAACCATAGTTGTGTGCCAGTGGCTCACACCTGTAATCCTAGCTTCTCAGGAGGCTGAGAGCTGAGGCTTAAGGTTCAAAGCCAGACTGGGAAGGACGGTACATAAGACACTTATCTCTAATTACCAAAATGCTGGAAAGGCACTGTAGTTGAATGAAAAAGCTAAGGGACAGACCTGATCCTGAGTTCAAGCCCCAGTGCACCTCCTGCCCCCCAGTCTATGGACCAGACACAGTGGGAGTGTTTGAGTTACAATTTTCTATACCTCCATTATCCACCGTTAGTCTTTTCAACAGAGAAAGAAGAGAAGCTGAACTGAACGAAGCAGCTGACTGAGCTCGGAAGTGGCAGATCCAAGACTCTGCCTCAGGTCCTTCCCTGGTCCTGGCTGGCTTCCAGCGGCAGACCTCTCAGCAGAACCCCTGGAATTCTTGTCCTTCTGTTCACCGCTCTCTCACCTTGGCTCCATCTCCCTTCTGCGACAGGCTTGGGCCTTCCCTTGCAGGAAGGCCACATCTGCTGTTGCCATCAGCCAGCTGCTGCTGGCCTCCAGCCCCCGTGGTAATAAAGATGTCTGGGCAGGAGGGGCGTCCAAGCAGCCAGTCTGTCTCAGCACTGGACCCATGTCTGTCATGATGTCTGGCTTTTGAGTTTCCTCCCTGCTTCAAATCAAAACCATTTGCAGCGCTCTGCAGCTGGCCAGACCCTGCTGTGAAGTCACAGAGTGGCTGGCCTTCCTGGCCATCCCTGGCTTCTTCCCACCCTAGTCTACATTCACAAGGCTCCACCAGTTAGTGGATTCGTTTCCAGCCAGCAATGAACCCCAAGATCTAGGAACTATGGGTGTGATTATAGACAGTTCCTTGTTTAGGAGGAAAGAGGGATTTCAACATTTATTTTATACCCCAAGAGCAGGCAGGGGAAGCAAATCTATTTTCTGGGCAAACAAACAAGCTTGTGGGCAAATCTTCACAAAGGAAAAGTTGGGAAATTAGGCTCCTGCCTTGGCTAGGGGGAAATGGAGAACTCCCCACCAGCCCCCACTGGGAATGACCCAGACTAAAGAGCTTGTCTGGTTACAATAACCTAGAAAAACTGATGTGGTATACATACCCCTCTAAAGAGAAGCTTCCAGAAAGTTCTTATTGTCCTCACCACTCCCAAATTTCAGAAGAAAACAGGATTAGGGCTATTACTGATGGTGGCCAAACCCTAACTACCCCATACCTCCTTTTCACATATTCTGAAAACCATTTCTTGCTGTTTTTGTCTTCTTAAGTTTCTTTTAAAACAGAGAGGAGTTTCTTGCTGTTTTTTTGGACAGAACAGCAGACAACATTTGAAATACTGGATTATTATTTGTTGTTGAGATTCTGTTTCTGGTAACCAGGGTAAAATAAATAATAGTGGTCTTGGGCTGTGCTTGATGGAATTCTTTTGTTATTCAAATACCGCTATAGTGCAGGGGCCATGGAATAAAGAGTTACTTGCCTCGGCCCTGGCCCTGGGACCTTACTGGGCTGAGGCAGCTTTGGAGTTCTGCCAAACACTTTGCTGTGCCCGCTATGTTTGCTAGGACAGGGCTCCAAAGGGAGGTTTACAAAAGCAGAAGTCGATTGCTATGAAGTATTTATTCCTCTATCCATGTGTGTATATAAAGTGGTCTGTGAGGCCCTTGGCAGGAGATCTGCATTTGTATGTTGGCTTCACCACCGTGGGGTGGTAAACACTCATAGCCAAGCCTGAGAGGAGAAATCGGCATGACTGCTCAGCTAGGCCTTTCATGTCACTCTCAGGTGGTTGCCATATGGGTGGGAAGGAATGACTCTTTCAAATGGATACATGTGGGTAAGGTTGAAATGGTAAAGGAGGAGGTGGAACCTAGATTCTACCTAACAACTTCCTGGCTGACATTAGTGATGGAGAAAGGTTTAATGGAGACATACGGTCCTGCATGAGCAACCATCAGACTCTTATTACCAGTACTAGTGCCTCTTAGGTGATGTCTGAAACTTTCCCAAAGGATCACGTGTTGAAGGCCTGGTCCTCAAAACAGCAGTGGTCACAGACAGAACGTGTGGGAGGTGTCCCATTTATAACTTACAACGGATGGGTCTATACCTTAATGGGCTGTTAAGAGGCAGTAAAAACTGTAGGAGGGGGACTTTGTTAGCTGAAGTAGGTCACTGGAGAGAGGAGATGCCTTTGAAGTATGTGTCTTCCGAGACCCTTCCTTCCTTCCCCACCCTCTCTCTATCATTCTATCTATCTCCCTGTATCTATATCTCTATCACATCTGTGTCTATTTCTAGCTCCCTCTCTCTCTCTCTTTCTCTCTCTCTCTCTGCTTCCTGGCTACCATGAGGCGTTGACCAGCCTCCTCTGTCTCTCACTCTCTACCATAATGATGTTCTACCTCACTGCAGGCCCAGAGACAACAGAGCCAAGTAACTCTAGACTGAAACCTCTGAAATGGGAGCACAGATAAGTCTTGCCTCCTTCAAGTTGATTTTTCTCAGCCATTTTATCATAGTGATGGGAAGGCAACACAGGTGGTCTGAATGAGCTGACCAGGTACCATCTTCTAAGTGTTATACACGTACACATAGTGAACTCTTTTAGCTCCAACAATCCAGTGTGGTAAATCCTATTCTTGTCCGATTTCATGGAGAACTAGGACCAAGCGAAGTGAACAACTGTGTGGGAGAGGTAGGACTGGAGTTAGCCCCTGAATCAAGTTCTGGACACTGCCCAGACCTCTGGTTTAGATGGCCTTGGAAGTATGTTAGATGAAGGTGTTGTTGCTGTCCTGTTTCTCTTCTCCTCAGGACTGTCTGCAAGCTTTTGATTTACTCATTTTCCTGTGGCAGTTTATCATTTTGAGAGTCAATAAAGAGCCACATTTTGTGGAAATCACATGCTCTCCATTCTGCTAGCGAGGACCACGCGGCAGTCCTCCCACGAGGTAGATACCATTTTTATTTGTATTTCATAGATGTACACATTGAGGCGTGGGGCCATCCACAGTGCTCTCAGCTGTGCAGGTGGGTCTTCAATCCAGAGATTTCCAAGCTCAGTTCTGCACAGTGCTCCTCTGTGTGAGCAGAGGCGGGTAACTGCCTTCTTCTCCAGCCCCTCCCTCACCTGGGACATGAGCAAAAAGCCCAGGTAGCACCACAGAGGCTGCGTCACAGGGACAGTGCTCCATTTCCACAGTCGCCTTCTTTCTCTTTATTTGTTGAAGGTCCTTTGCAGGGCTCCTATAAAGTTTTTAATTTTAATTTTGGTGATACTAGAGTTAGCTTACTTCTTCACTTGGTTCTACGGTCTAGAAAGACTCATTTGCATGTTGGACCTACGGTGCACAACTTAAGCTTGAGGAGATGCTTATATTGGGGCAAGGCATAGGGAAGCACAAGCCACCTATTCTGTGAGTGTCACAGAGCTGAGGACGGGTCTGGCTCACAAGGGATGCAAGGTAAAAGCTCACAGAGTGCCTGGGACGATTGCTACATGTGCTCATTCAACGTCTGAGAACAAAGGGATAAATGAATAAAGACTTGAGTCCCTGAACAGGTTCTTTTTTATTTCTTTTTTTTTTTTTTAAATTTTAGAAAATAAAAATCTGGGCTGGGAAAGTGGCTCAGTGGTAGAGTACTTGCCTCTCATTCACGAAGCCCTGGGTTCGATTCCTCAACATCACATAAACAGAAAAGGCCGGAAGTGGCACTGTGGCCTAAGTGGTAGAGTGCTAGCCTTGAGCTGAAGAGCTCAGGGACAGCACCCAGGCCTAGAAGTCAAGCCCCACTACTGAACCCCCCCCCCAAAAAAATAGAAAATAAAAATCTTTGATGACATTATAACTTCTTTGGAACCACTGCCATTTTCTTCCTCATTTTTAAATGTAAAGTTTTTAGGTAACCAGGATAATTACACAAGCATCTATGGCCTCCTATATTTCGTCACCATCCAAGAACTCGTGTTTGATGGAAAGCATACTTGGGTAAGAAAATGAATGCCTATTTTCATAAAAACTCTGCTTTGATTACATCTAGGATTGATCTCCAAAATGACAACACTTTGTAGAGAACTAAAGTCAGAGGCATTCTTTCTCACTTGGTTAAGCTGCCTTAGGAGGTGTTGTTCAGTTTTATCTCCTTATTTCAAACATCTAGAGATGCTAGAAACTTCCATCAGCCATACATCTATAAATGTCTGGCTTCCAAGCAGCTCTGCCTAGCCCCCACCTCCTGAGTTCTCATATAATTTCATTAGGTGGGTCTGTTTGTTTTTCTATGAAGAAAAATTTAAATGTACAGAAAAGAAAGCCTTGTATTTCAAAAGAAAATGGAAATCCCAAAAGCCTTCTAGGGGTGGTAGTTATAATAATGACTCCCTGCAAGGGGTGGGTGTGGACCTTCCACAGGCAGGGACGGCCCTCCACCACCGTCTCTCCCACTGCTGTTCCAAGTGGCCTGGCTGCCAGGCCCAGCACAGGCTGGAACAATGTGGCTCTTTGTTATGGATGGATGATTTACAACACGCAGGCGCAGGCAGGCGACCAGCTCAGCCCCAACACCACCACCCTCCCTTCAGACATGCTTCAGATTCAGACAGAAACAATGCCTTGGACTCTAGCTGTAATGTTCCCGCCTCAGTTCTATAATCTTAAGGAAAATCAAGTTTTCCTCACACTCCTAATTCTAAAGGGCATCTAATTTTTCCTTGAACAACATCACATCAAAGGTTTCGTTGTTATCTACTAGTTTTTATTTAGTTAAGGAAGTTAAAGGTAGACTCAGAAAGATGATCAATAAAGGTAAATGAAAAAGAAAGGGAATTGGTCACTAATCCAGTCAACTAAAGACAATCTGACATCTTTGTAAAAATGAAATTAAAAAAAATATGAGCAATCCAAGCGAAGTACCTTACAACACCTGTGATTCTCAAGATCCTTCTGGCAGAAGTCAGTCAAAGACACAGTAAGTAACAGAGACACTGCAGGTGGAGGTGAATCTGGTTGGTGACAGTCTGGTATTGGTATATCCAGCTTGGCCAGGTCTTTTATCTTTTTAGCAGATATCAGAAGCCAAGGTCTGGGTGTAGTCGGTCAGTGGCAAACAGCAGCTCAGGAATGTTAAGTGGCTTCAGAAGTCTCGTGGACAGCACCATGACCTACAACAGCAGGGACCAACCACCACAGAGAGTCAGAGAAGTCAATCCCAGGTTACTAGATAAGAAGAAACAAAATGCAACCCATGTTTGCAGGGGGCACCCTGAAGGAAGACAGGTTGAATGCCACTTGGCACTGGAAGAAGGGAGTCATAGCCTTGGAAGGATGACCTGCAGGACGGCTGGGCTGGGTCTCCTAGAAGTCAATCAACCCACCTTAAGAATGGCTGAGAACAACACTGGCTGCTTCTGAGCTGACCAGCCCCTACCTTGCTGCTCACCTGCATATAGTTAATGCCATAATTTGTTCTCAATATTGAAGTTTCTCTGCCTTTCAGGGAGCGTTGGCTTCCCAAGAGAGCGTTAGAAGTTATACCTAAGAGGAGGGTGTTATACTTTGGGATGAAGATGGTCTGATGATTGCCTTAGCTTTTAGCACCACAGACTGACTGGGTTAAACCACAGACATTCACTGTTTTACAGTTCTAGAGACTAGAAATCTAAGATCTGTTGGCAGAGTTGCCTCCTTCTAAGGACTGCAATGGAGAATCCGTGCCATGCCTTTCCTCTCTGTATTTCCTCTACGCATGTCTGTCATTGTGTCCACATTTCCCCTTTTCTTTCATCTGGACATAGTCACACTGGGTTAGAATCCATTGGATTAATAGCCTTATTTTATCCTGATCATCTGCAAAGATCCTATTTAAAAAAAAAAGACACATTCACAGGTCTTAGGGGAGGAGTAGAACTTGAATATCTATTTTTATTTTTAGTGAGGGGGATAATTCAGTGGGTAAGATCGGTGATGATGATAGCAGTTAACATTTATTAGTTCATATATACCAAGTCCATGGGATTTGATCTCCACTTGGTCCTCATCAGACCCTCAGGAAATAATGACATTTATTATTCCTACACTATAGATGAGGAAAATAAAGGAAGGCAAAGTTAACTGGTCAGTCCAGGACACACCTAAGTGGTTGAGTCAGGAGCTCCAAGGCCACATCCAGGCCTGGCTGCTTCCCCTCTACTACTTGTGGGTTCCTCTGGCTGCTTGCTGGGTGATGTTTCCAGCTTCCCTAAGCCTGGATTTCCTGCTAGGGTAGAATTCTCCCTGGAACACTGGGATAGCTTGCTCCCCACGGGCTGGGAGTGTGATTCATTTTTTAGGATCAGATGAGGCTCTGACTAAGCAGATACTGTTCATCTACTGATGAGGATGTGATCATGAGAAATGGGGAGAGAGGTTCAGGAAGGAACTCCAGAGTCCATTTGGGAAAAGTGTTTCTAAAGCAGAGGTCAAGTTGGTCTGGACACTGCCCTGACCCCTTCTCCTGCCCCTAAGTCATCCCACATCCATGAACTGACCAACTCCCAATCCAACTAGCTCATGTACTTGATTCACAGTAAGGAGGAGGAAGTGGGGAGGAGCCACAGGTAAAAGAGGGGAGGAGAAAAGGAAGCATTTTCTTCTTGTTTTAAAAAATAACTATGAAATAAGTAAACTAAAAGGTTCTTGGCTCATTCTAAAAATGTATTTGCTTTTGAAGTAATTTCTCTCTCTCTCTCTCTCTCTCTCTCATCTATCTAATGTTAAACATGGTAGAAAAAAATACATATCAAAATCTGTGCTTTCTACTTTTTTTGGAAGCCAAAGAGAGAGTCTGAGGACAGTGCATGCATTTCCCCCCTCCCCCCAATCACCTGTGTTCAAGGTTTCCATATTGTTTGACATGTGACACTGAGAATCTCTACTCATTCCAGGTTTTCTTCACCAATGAGGGCTCCACACCAGAGACACTGGCTAACCCTGAGTGGCCCCAGATCTTCTGCTGATTGTCTAGACACTATGCAAAATTTGTTTAGCTAGGAGGTCAACCAGCTCATGTGTCCCAGAAGGAACAGCTCGCTGAGCTCATGGCATAGTCACTGGGATGACAAAAGCTCCTGCATACGTGTACAGGAAGTGTGTGGCAGTCACTAGCTGCTTTTTTATTGGCTACTGAGTCTTCCAGCTAATTACTGTCTAGAGAAACATGTATGTTCATACATAAGTTTTCCAATAGAGGTTTCAGGGAGCACTACAGACTCCTAGCAATTAGGAACAATCAGGAAGCTGCTTTAAAATGCACACATCAAGACAGAAATTCTTTGTGACCCTCTGAGGTATGAAAGGCCTGAAGAGTCCCCTCTGATTCTAGGACCACCAGCCCCCTACACTGCCATCCCTGGGCTCCTTGGTGACAAGGAAAGGTGGTAGATTCTTCTCTGGGATGGTCAGAGGGTTTCCAAGGATTGCCGTATCTTGCTGGCAGGATTGGGAAGTTGGAATGGAAGTGTTACAGAGTCAGTGGGTGCCAACACTCGAGAGCAGCAACTACAGCCCAGCTCTCAGGTCAGGCAGCCATGGGTGCCAGGGACCATGCATTTGGTGTCCACCCAAGGCTTCTCACGTGTAAACAAGCAGCCATTTCCACAACATGGAAGCTATCAGTTCTGCTCTGTGCGGCAGAGCCATGGTGTCTGGATTCTGCCCTGGGAAGAGGTGAAATGTGCCAGCTGGGAAACAGAGGTTAGGGGGTTGTGGGGAGGAGAGAGGGTAGGACTGAGCCCAAGGACTCTTCCAGAGAGCAAAGGTTAATAGTGCAGGAGTAGGAGTATGCAGCTTGAGTTGGACCATAGCTAAGCCAGCTGACCGAGAGAAGCTGAGGCTGAATCTTCTCAGGTGCAGGGCGCAAAGAAATTCACTGTACAACACTTAGCATGATGCAAGCTTTGGAGAGACCCACAACCACAGCAGCAACTCTGGTCTCTGTCACCAGCACTGTCCTCATTATTTGCTCCAACTTTGGGCAGCTCATGGTCATCGCTGGGAAGAGGCAGAGGAGGTGAAGATGCCAGAACACCCTCACCAAGTGTAAATCTCACATGTTATTCACAGGCTTCAAATCCTTGCCACCTCCTTGCTGCTTTTGATAAGCCCTGCTCTGGAGTCCACTCACTGCTGGGCACCCTGCGTCCCAACCATGGTTCCAAACCTCTTCACCATCTGTCCTGAGCACCAGCCACACTCAATATTCACAGCCTCACAATGGACAGACACGATCTGAAGAGTTTGCAACTCTTTATGCCTAGAGACTCCTATCTCTGGCCCTTCAGTTCAGGTGTCACCAATTCCAGGAAGCTTTCCCAGACATTGCCCTGTTCAGACACAAACCCTGAGAGAAAACCTGTCCCCTGGTGTTGGCATCTCACAGTGTTCCCTGCCTTTTTCACTAGGCTCTGTCATCGTTTCTTAGCACAGCACAGGTCTAGTTTATTAACAATGAAATCAGCAGGAGGAATAAGACCAAGGAGGCTGGGATTTTAGCAATGGTCAGTGGGAAGTTTTTTTTTTTTTTTTTAATTCAGGAGGGTCTAGGACTAGGCAGCTAAATGGCTCTAGGTAAATTTGTTCCATAATAGTTCAACGAAAAGCATACTTGTCTAAAATTCCTATGTGAAGAGCAAGCCAAGTCACAGTGTAACTGGCACATACTATGCAATAATTGGTGGTCCTCCAGTAATTTTACATCTTAGGCATTCCTGGCATGCAGAGTGCTTTTGAGTATTTTCATTTGGCTAATGTAGCCCTTCAACTTCTAAAAAGTAGGCCCCAAATGGGGGAAAAGAAACACTCAAAAGAGAAAGAAAATGTTCAGAAGAGCCCCCAATGAACTTATCAAATAAAACCATTTTTTTTGAGACAGTCTTGCTATATACTCCAGGTTGGCCTCAAACCCTTGATCCTCCTGTCTCAGCATCTACAGTAGTGAGGTTACAGCCATGTACCATTATACCTGGTTTAGAGTTTTAAACAAAGCTGGAACACAGTCATGGGTAAATGGAACATTAGAGAGCTCTCAGCCAAATGAGTCTTCTCCAGCCTCCAGGTGTGAGCTCTGTGGGCTGCTTGTACTCCTTTGTCCACCATCTAGCAGCTCCTGTTCTGAGTTTTCTGGTCCTCTTTTTTTCTCTTTTTGTGTTTCTGTTTTCTCCTTCTCCTGTCCCTGTCCATTCTTCTTCCTTTCAGCTAGTGTTAATATTTCTTCTTCTTTTTTTTTTAAACTGTATTTTTTTTGTCTTTTCTTTTTTGGTACAGGTGGTCGAACCCAGGACACTGCATTTGCTAGGCAAGTGCTTTGAGCTACATCCCAATCCTGGTGTTGATTTTTCTCCCCTTCATCACAGGCCTGGCCATCATTCAGGGCTCAAGAGTCAGCCGATTTTTAGCCTTTACCACTCATCTCCTGGCTTATCTCAACAGAATCAGCATTCAGCAGAGAGAAAACAGGTTCTTTAATGAATGACACTGTAGTTTCATGGCAGCTATGACTTAGATGCCATCAGCTACTGCTAATGACAGGCAGGTCCACTGGGGAGAATTTGAAGATGGAGCTCCCTCATTGACAATAGGCATCTAGGACAATGCAGAAATAGTGTGTGTGTGTGTGTGTGTGTGTGTGTGTGTGTGTGTGTGTGTGTGTGTGAGAATGAAATATCTGCTGGCTGACTATGCAACAGGGGCAGAAGGTACCAGGGATACCAGGATCCGTGGAACTACATGCTCCAGCAACTGCCTGGCCCCATGCTGTGGCGCTTGCTCTCATGCTCATTCTGAGGTCTGTCCTGTACTCAGGTCCACCTGCAGCCCAGCCCTTTACTGCCCCTTGGATATTTATAACATCATTTGCAGTCTGTACAAAATTGTCAATTCAGGCAGATGGCCTTGGTGGGCAAGGAGAACCACAGAGAAGCAGACCTTTCTGTCCTATAGTTTACCAAATGATTTCAGGGGCCAGGCATTCCCTACCCCAGCAGAAGCTCAGGCTGGCTTTCCTCTTTCCTGGTCACACTGTAATTTGCAGCTGCTGCCATCTTCCTGTTCTATTTATGCCCAAGGTGGAGGAGGCAGGAAAGTTTAGGATGTGGATTTCATAATCCTCTGATTTCTAACGGTGCGAATCAAAAGGGGCAGACAGTAATCTTCTTTTAAACTTGACGGATTTTTTCCCAAAGCAACTCACATAGGCACAAGTGCCAACATGCATATTCATCCATTTGAAGAGCTTTTTTGAGAGCAGAAAATAGCGAGACACTATCTACTGCTGCTTACATATGCGCTACACAGGTGTATATACACACCCATGTTCAGCCAGAGGGGCGATGGATTATCTTTTCTAGAAAGTGCCTGTGAACCACATGATCTGCTTTCATGATGCTCCACAGCTAAGTGTGTTGGAGTCCAGATCTGCTGAAGGCAGTAAGAGGGGGAGTTTAAACATCTTTTCACCTCGGTCCCTTATGATTTGTTGTCATTATTGTCTCTCCCTTGAAGGTTCCTATCAATGTAAAAACAAAATGGAGCAGGGATCTCTTTAAACCCCTCAAGTTGCATGCATATTGGGTGTGTGATTATAGTTATGAATCTGCTTAAATATATTATTATGTCCTCATTTAACATTCAGTTCCAAAAATGTGTTAGTGCAAGAAAGTGGGGGTAGGTGACACATGCACCCATCTATGAAAAGCAGCAGGAGGCGGGCCCAACTTCTGGCACCATCTTCTTTTTCCCTTGATCTGGCAGATCCTCTGTTTTCCCAGATAGCATTATTTCCCATTATTTTCTTCTCACACTCACAGGCCTCTGCTGGCCTCACTGTCACCATCCGGCTATGGAGCCAGACTTAGGAGATATCCTGGTGCCCCTACAAGTGCATTGTGAGAGGGGAAGGCCAGATGGAGACTCCTACCTTGATCTGCTTAGGATGGGTTTAGGGAGTTGTATTCCTTTGTCAAGTCAAGGAAAGAGGTGGTGTGTATGTATGTGTGTGTGTGTGTGTACACATGTGTCCGTGGCCTGTTGTCTGTCACTTGTCTTTTTGGATGAAGGCTGGTGCTCTACCACTTAAGCGATACTTTCTGGCTTTTTGGTGGTTAATTGGAAATAAGAGTTTCACAGACATTTCTGCTTAGGCTGGTTTCAAACCACAATCCTCAGATCTCCTGAGTAGCTAGGCTTACAGGCATGAGCCCCCAGGGCCTGGCTAAGAGAGCTTTTGTAGTGAGGTGCTTCTTTATTTGGCTCATTTTCTGTCCTGAGCACATGGTCAGTGACTGTGGGCAGGGAGAAAAGAGAACAAGTCCTGTAGTTGGGACATGGTGGCGGCTCCTTATGTTTCATGCTATCCTTGTCACGCTTTGTGTAAGAGAGTTCATTTCATAGGGGCCTTAAGAAAATTCCATCTGGGGGCTGGGAAGGTGGCTCAGTGGTAGAGTGCTTGCCTTGCATGCCTGAGGCCCTGGGTTCGATTCCTCAGCACCACATAAGCAAAAAGAAAAAAGCCGGAAGTGGCGCTGTGGCTCAAGTGGTAGAGTGCTAGCCTTGAGCTGAAGAGCTAAGGGACAGCGCCCAGGCCCAGAGTTCAGGCCCCATGACCAACCCCCCCCCCAAAAAAAAAAAAAGAAAAGAAAATTCCATCTGTTTCCTTGAATAGCTGATTCCTGAACTCACTTCACATTTCAGCTTCAAATGCCCCCTGACTGAGGCGTGTTTTCTATCATAGCCTCTCGGAAGCTGCTGGAAGGAATAGAAGGGGGAGGGGGCCTTAATTTCCTCTGCTCTCATCAGTTAGCATCAATGGGGTGGTTTTCAGCTTCAACTGTGTGTGAAAGGGAGGCTGTGTGTGGGGCTGAGGACAGGCAGGTTCTCAGGTCTGCATCCTAGGGGGATGAGTCAGGTGGCTGTAGGGTGTGAAGACAAGATGTGGGGGATGATTTGGGGTCCTGCTTTACATGTCTGTGGAGCTGTCATGTGGATTAGGTACACGGCCAACTTGCTTGTTAAGTTCTCTGTGGCCCACTAAAGTCAGCTCTAAAGAGCGAGAGCCCTGTGGGAGGAGAGGGGCACTGGGACTTGGTTGCTCATGGGGGAGACAGTCCTCAGAGTAAAACTTCTCAAGACCGGAGGAGGCTGCCCTGGGAGGGGCAGGCCTTCACTCCATGCCATACTATCCCGTGTGAGTTGGCACTGTTCCCACTGATGATCAGGTCTGAGTAATTCCATGGTTGCTACTTGAACCTTGGGTGTCTCCTGGTACATGAGTTCTGAAATACCTACCCCTCCAGTTAGGACATGTGTGCTCCCAGCAGAAGTCACTCTAAGCAGAGGACAGGATTGGTACACATGCCATTGTGCCCTGATGTCCAGGCATATCTATAAGCAGGAGGCTGAGTTCTGTTAGCCTCAGGCCAGGGCAGCTGTGTGTGTTGGTTGTAAGAGGGGCAGGGACTTTAGTGGGCTGATGTCACTCAGCAACCTGCAGATAATCCCCTGCCCTCACAAGCTGGGGGCAAGGGCTCCGTGATCACTACCTTGCCTCAGTTTTCCCAGGCAGGTAGAATCCTCTTAGGGCTCGTTGACTTTTTGCACAAAGGAAAAGCAGCCTGAGGCAGAGCCTTAAGCCTTGAATCCCCCTAAAGCTCCAAATTTCTTACAGTCTCTTTCTGCAGATGCCTGGGTTGCAAGGTCAGCCTGCAGCAAACCTAAGGCAGGCTCCAGAACTGGGGATTACTATGTCCCGCTGTTACAATGCAGCCCTGTTCTGAACCTCTAAGAACTTGGTTCACCATGGAAGGGACAGTAAGAAGCCATCTTTCTGATTTAAATGAACAACAGCCACAACAGATAAAGCCAATCACTCATGAAACAGATGCTTGACTCTCCCGATAGAGTGTGTTAAATGAGACTGGATTTACCAATTCATTAGAAATGTCACTAGCTATGACAATAACAGGCGATAATAACAGAAGTTACAGTGCATGCCTAGTCATTTCTCTCACTGAAGAATCAGGTATGGTTTCCTAAATCCTCGGTTCCTATTCTGGGATCTAGGCACCAATAAGGATCAACTTCCCAAGTGGCTGAGTTACTCAACAACAACAGTTTGCTCCCCCCAACTCCATTCTCTCAGAGTCAATAAATCCAGCAAACCACCAGGTTTACTAAGCTCCTGCCATGTCTCAGCCCTTGGTAACCCTTGCTTCCAGGAACCCATGTCTGGTTTAGGAGCATAAGCCAGCCAGCAAATACACAGTGGTCAGAGAACACTCCTGGGCATCATTATGTAGTATGGGTTTGGGATGCTAGCAGAGATTCAGGAAGGGCCTGGGGCAACAAGCAGGACTGCCGCAGGGGAGCACAGGCCTCCATGGCTAGCTGCGTGGACACATAGAGCTTAGGCTGGAGGCAGGACACAGGGCAGCAGCTCTGATGAATAAGCAGATAGGACCGGGCTGAATCTCACTGCTCCTGGTTTGTGTGAGCTATGTGGACAGTAAACCAACTTAACCAGTCCCCCCATGCCCCTGTCTCAGGGAGTATTTGAGGACCTGTAAGCAAGGGCAAGGATTTTGGGGGGGGGAGGGGGAGGGTGGTGAGGTGGTCAGTTGTGGGGATTGAACTCAGGGCCTGAGAGCTATCCCTGAACTCTTTTGCTCATGGCTAGTGGTCTACCACTTTGAACCACAGAGAATCTCATGGGGTTTCTTGCTAGGGCTGACTTTGAACTGTGATCCTTAAATCTCAGCCTCCTGAGTTGCTAGGATTAAAGACACGAGCCACTGGCACCCGGCTGAAACAAGAGTTTTAAACCTTAGTTAGTTACAGGCTCTTTGTCCTCAGCCAGGCTGGAGCCTGCAGAGGCAAGGGCCTCTTGTTCCAGAAGTCTTTATCTGGGGCCATGAGCCTCAGCCTTCTTGCTGAGGAGGGCAGAGGATAAGTGTGGTCACCAGTGATGACAGCTGGGAGCCAGGCACTGTGGTAGGAGGTGCACTCTTCAGCCTGAACTGGAGTCAGGACTCACAGCTGCCATCCTGGATCCTCACTGAGAGAGCAATTCCAGATCACCTGGCTAGTCAAAGGAGAGCCAGATAGGAACCTGAGCTTCTACAATCAAAAGGTTTGTCTTCTTAACTATGTAGCCACAGGGCCAACCTTCCCATCTGAGGAACAGGATAGGACCTGGCAGGAGGCAGAGAGTAAAATACCAGTCATTGTCTTTCTGGACACCCAGTCCCCTGATTGCCGGTTGGAAGGAAGGAGGTCCCTGGTCTGGGTCCTTCAATGGTCTAGAGCCTGGAAAGTAGAACTCCTGAGTGATTAGGCACACACTGGAGAGCCCCTGCCATAAGAGACAGGAATAGAATGACAGCACCTTGGCCTAGGAGCCTAGAAAGAGCCAAGGGACTAGGAAGAGTGGGTGGGGTAGAAGTAGAGAGCTCTTCTTTATCAGCACCCCATCCCCTGTCCACCTGGAGCACAGTTTATTTTGCAAAGAACAGGGAGTTATTTGCATGGATTTTACTAAGGAACAGGGACTCATGATGGACTTTACTAAAGCGGTAAGACTTCTACCACAAGGAACAAAGGCTTTCCATGGGTGTTGGGCTGACCCTGGGACACAAATAAGAAGAAAGAAAACTAGGCTGGAACAGATGTGGGGAACACTCCCTACCTCCCCCCACCTTTTTTTTGGTCAGTTGTGGGGCTTGAGTGCTGTTCCTCAGTTCTTCAGCTCAAGGCTAGCACTCTACCACTTGAGCTACAGCACCACTTCCGGTTTTCTGGTGGATTATTGGAGATAAGAGTTTCATGCTTTGTATGTCCCTCCCCAACAGTATAACCCCTGCTTTCACTGTATTTGATGTTGGTATAATTTGTGGAGGGGAAGGGGAAAAACAAGTCGTTTAAATAAGGATACAGGTGGACCTGTTCCAACAATGAGAAGTACCAGTCGTTATGTCAAAAACAAACTTTACAACTTTGGTGGGGGGGGGGTGAGGAGGATTGGGTGGGGGGGGGGGGGGAGGATGGGAAGGGGAAACAACGGAGGAGGCTACAATGCTTGATAAGAAATGTACTCATTATCTTGCCCATGTAATTGTAACCCCTCTGTACAGTATTTTCACAATAAAAAATAAATAAAAATAATAATAAAAAAAGAGTTTCATGGACTTTCTTGCCCGGGCTGGCTTTGAACCTCGATTCTCAGGTCTCAGCCTCCTGAGTAGCTAGGATTACAGGCGTGAGCCACCGGTGCCCGGCCATCTCCCTCCCTTTTTGTTCTACCCTTGGGTCCTTATTCACATCACCCCTGACTCAGTACCTGGGATCCTGGCTTCAGGGACGCCACAAGGTCTTTGACCATTTTAGCTTCAGAGACTGTGACTCCACCCACTACAAAAAGGATGAGGAGGGGGTGATCACTGGGATGAGGCCGGCTCACCTGCAGAAGAGAACAGCATCAGGTCAGATTGCAGCCCAGGACAGCCACCCCTCCTCATGCAAGTAGGAGGAAGTAGCCTTGGGAGAGCTGATGGTTATTAGCTAGCAGAGACCTCACTGACCAGGAGAATGCCCAGCAGGGCATCTTAGTACATCCTTTACACAAAGACTTTATTAGAAGTAACATTAAAGGTGTGGAGCTGTAAGGGCAGAAAGGCCAAAGAACACTTCATTGAGTATCACTGTTCAGGTCTCAGCATTAATTTGCTGCCCTCCCTTGTTGCGTTGCTTTGTGCTTATTTCCTGAGGTTACAGCATTTGTGGGTGGGTGTTTCTCCACTACTAGAACAGAGTCCCCCCTAAGGTAAGCCGGTGGCTGCCTTGCTCCCTGTTGGTCTCTGTGCTTACCTTTTCCAGCACAGAACAGGTATTCCATAAATGTCCAAAATTAACAAAGCCAGAGCTCTGGGCAGGTGGTAGCAGATTGTGTAAAGGATGGAATGGAAAGGGCGCCATCCTCAAAGACATTAGGTCTGATGGGTTTCAAGCTTGTGATTTCTTCCATCCAGCCTCAGCAAAGGGCCTATGCTATATGAACCCTACTTCAGGTGCTGTAGACTATCTTCCTAATTCCTTACGATTTCACCTATCCATGAAGCAATGGGTTAATACATTATAAAATAAGAAGGCCTCTAAGTGGAGGAAATGTACATAAACAGATGTGGTGAGGACAGGGGATAGGTTTTGGGCCTTAGCTAGAAGCCACAGTGTTTCTGCAAGGAAGTGGGGAGGAGAAATGGTGTGGGCTGAGTTCCAGCAATGAAAAGTCAACATCTAGGAGCAGTAGCTAGAGGCTCATGGAAACTAGAGCATGCTGGGAATCACTGCTGGGAGGTGCTTCCAGCTGTCCACATGACCCAGTGAAGTCACATGTGGAGAAAACAGGCTTTAACTCCAACAGGAGAGGAAGAGAGGAAGTGATCATGAGTGTCTGCTCACTCACGCACAAGCCCTCTGAGGGCCCTGGGCTGTGTAGAGAGGATGCAACATGGGGCAGCAGCCCATGATGAAGCCAGGAAGGAAAGAAGGAAGGGATGGAGAGAGGATAAAAGGAGGAAAAGATGGAAGAGAGGAAGGAAAGAGAGGATATGAGAAAGGTCTTCAAAACACTGGACAAAAGTTACAAAGTCATCTTTGAAAAAAGGTCTTGGTTTCTCCTCCTCCCGCTTCTATTCTGGCTATCTCCTTCCCTCTCTACAGTTGTTGATCGCCTTTTTTTTTTTTTTTTTGTCGGTCGTGGGGCTTGAACTCTAGGCCTGGGCGCTGTCCCTCAACTCTTCAGCTCAAGGCGAGCGCTCTACCACTTGAGCTACAGCGCCACTTCCGGTTTTCTGGTGGTTTATTGGAGATAGGAGTCTCACGGTCTCTCCTGCCTGGGCTGGCTTTGAACCTCGATCCTCAGATCTCAGCCTCCTGAGTAGCTAGGATTACAGGCGTGAGCCACCAGCGCCCGACTTGCTGATCACTTTTTATCTAAACCATACTGTATGCACCTGCAGTCACCCTGCTGCTATCACACTGTCCCCGGAACAGCTGAGATCACTAATGACCATGCTCGTGTAGGAGTCAATGGACAGTTTTAGGCTTCATCAAAGAGGAAGTTTCCGTGGCATTTGTCACAGTTGATGACATGCGACTTTGCTATTGAGATAGCACGCTCTTGGTTCTTTCTAATTTTCTAATTTTGTCTCCCAGATTTCTTCATCCATTTCTTTTCTTGGTCTGCCTCTTTACATGTTATATTGCTTGAGGCACTATCTTTTGGCCTCTTGTTCTTCTCTCTCAGTACACTATCCTCGAGGGAACTTATTTTCTCCCCTGTCTTCAGAAATCTTTCAGGTACTCCCTGAGTTTATGTTTTCGGCTAGAGCATTGCTGTCATTCTCCTTGGGAGAATCTTTCCTGATTCTCAGACACAAAAGATTTTTCAGACCCTGGGCTCTGGGCACCAGGACTGAAGGACATTCACCTGGCCATTTTTTGGTGCTGAGTGTAGTATCTAGTACCAGGTAAACTATCAGTAAAAGTGTTGCATAAGTGAGTAAATAGATAAGTGAGTAAATGAACGAGAAGCACTGGTTTACAGGAGATGCTCTTCTTCTCTTAGACGTCTTCCAGAAACTTTCTACTTTATGCAGTTTTCTAGCTGAGTAACTGGCCCCCAAATTCCTCTCAGCCTTCCAAAATCCTGTCATTTCTCACTTAATCTGAGGACAGAAATACAACTGGCTGCAAAGCTTATGCGTGGCACAGTCTGTTCCCTAAGACATATGCTTTCCATAAGACAGTCTGGGATCTGAAGCACATGCTGAGAACCTTGGAAGGATGCACTCACTGAGAGATGAAAAGGGGAGAAATGAAATGAGCAGCAGCAAACAAAGAACAATTTCCTGGGGCTAAGGAGTAGAGGGAATGTTAGTTTCAACATGAATAAATGGCTCCAATTAATGCACACTGGTGTTTGCTATTTGGGTTTCACTTTAGATTTAGGTTTTGATACTGGACTTTCTCTTCAGAGCGTGTCCAGTCAGCTGGCTGTGAGGAAGTGGAAACTTCATCTGAATCCCAATAGCAGCCAGAGACGGTGGAGTCCTGTTTGTAGGTTGGTTCCCCATGTGATCCACTTTAAAGATGGAAGAATTCAACACTACTTCTGCCATTCTAATGGCAGGAATTTGTTACTCTCTGCTCTCTCTTTCATTTTCTAACCCTTCCCCGGGCTCTGACTTGAAGATGCCAACTCTGGCCAAAGAAGATGGGTTCCTCCCACCACTGTACCTAGCATTTGCAGCAGGCTGTGAGGCCCTGGTGCAGGTGTGAGGCCTCAGGGAGCTCTTTGATGTCCTGATTTGCTTCCAAGTGGGAGTTGTCAAGAGAAAGGTTTTGCAGGTTCCTGGGATCTCTCCAGGAAATCTGGGAATCCTGCTGCTGATTCCTGACCCTCACAGGGCTACTTTGCTCATTCCTCCTCATCTGTGACTCCTTTGTTCCTAGAACAGGCAGGATAAGGCTTCCCTCTCTCCAGCAATGGGCAGTGCCGTATAAAGGCAGAAACAGGTGTGGGCTGTAAGGGGATGAGGCCTTGGGATGACCTGAGTGACAGCCCTTGGTAACAGCTTTTCTCTCAACAGGAGTTAGTGAAAGTACCACCACTGTCACCACACACTGTATGTTCTATGCTGTGCTGCCTCTTCACTCATTCACCCATGCAACAAACATTTGAGGACCAGATGCTGCTCCAGGCATCAGGCACTCAGCAGTGCACCAGAGAAGAACCCGCACTGTTAAAAGGCTTCTATTTTAGTGGTGGGGGGGGGAGGGAAGAGAGGGATGAAAGTCAGTAAGTAAGCAGGTAAAGAGGGTGAACAAGTATAAGGATAAGTAAGGTGGTAAGAATGAAGGAAAGTGAATGAGAGGAAAATCGTGTGGGGGAAGGGGAAAGCAGGCATCACTGCAGGTAGTCCCTAAGACTGTGAAACTCCACCTTACAGATAGAGGCCTTCAAGCTTAATGGCTAAAACAACTTAGTTCCAAGTCATCGAGCTAAGGTTGAGACTGAAAGCATGTCTGTCTCACTGGAGGGCTATAAGCAAACCTTCTACCTTACGATACCACACACTGCCATTATAAAACTATTCTTTGAAATGAAAGGCCTTATATTACCTTATATCTTTAAAGCTCTACACTTTTAAAGAAATATTAGTCACTTACCAGAAGGAACTTGCTTATCGGGTTGCCTCATGCTTCCCATAGTTCCAGCTGTGGACTACTGGCTTGGGTTCCACTGACTGTCCCATAGGTCCTTAAACTCAACAAGACTAAAATGCAAGCTACCTTCTTCTCCATTCCTGCTTCTCAACCACAGACAATGTCTACTTTATCCATCCAATAATGCCAGAGCTGGATAGTTCCATTCTCTTTATTGCCAATGTATACCAAGGTATACCCAGTCCTGTGGAGTCCTCTAGCTCTTCATCCTGGCCCCTCATTCCTTTGGCTTTAACCGAGGACAGACTCTCCTCTTCTCCTCTTTCCTTCCCAACTGGTGCCAGGCTGGTTCTTGTTGCCTCTGCTCAGTGATGCCAGGGCAATTCTTTTAAAATGAACATGAAGTTATTAGCTCTTCCTTTAAATCATTCAACAGCGCCTTGTTTGGGGACAAATCTCAAGCCTCCAGTCCTTGTTGATCTAGCTCCTGCTTATCTCCATCTCCATTTTCTACTCCCCACATGCCATGCCACCTAGCTCCAGCTATTGGGAACAAACTGTACTCCTCCCTGTACCATGGATTTCATCACTTTGTGCCTGACTCCTACTGGTCTGACAGTAGCATCCAAGTCCCCTGCTGAACTACTCTTTTGTGCTCTCCCAGCACCCCCTTCTTTGGGCCCCCAGCTTTCTTGTGTATCTCTCCAACAAACTGTCAGTGATGAGATATAAGCAATGTCACAGTAGGCAAGGTGGCTAGTTCATCTGTATTATCTGTACCCACAACATGGCCAGCACACAAAGGAGGCGCCCAAAGAACTTTCACTATCTGACAAAGTACATAGACTGCCAAAGCCAACTTTTTGTTTTTGTTTAATGATTCGTATCAAATCCATCTCCCTACAACTCATGGAACAGATTTAGTAATGTTAGATACAAATCAAACCCTAACTCATAGTGAAGCATAATTAAGACGAAGAGAATCCAAAACAGTGGTTATAAATAGTATTGCAAAGAAGAATTCCAGGACTTGTACACTAATGCTGAATGCCAACATGTTTTCTTGTCAGAAATACCATTAAATATAATGGGCCGCAGTGACTAGTTCTCTCTCTGAGTCTTGTTTTTCTTATGTGAAGAATAAGGAGCTACACTAGGTGACTCTCAAGGTTCTCTCGATCAAATTCCAGTCTGACATTAGACTTTCATCTGAAGCCCATCATTTGGTCCGTCATCCCAAAGCAACCTGATACCAGCTAGAGACTCCTCTGTAGGTATCTGTCTCTTGCCTAAGCCAACAGCCTCCTTTACCCACACGGTCAGAGAGTGGGCTCCTGGAAGCTGTTACAATGTGATCCTGCTGACTAGTTATGGTCAATTGGTCCTGGAATGGAGCCCTGAGCCAGGCTGCAGGAACTTCCCTAGGAATTAAAGACTTGTTCTAAGATATACAAGGCTCGGTCAGAACTGGACTTCCAAGACCCTAAAACAGCAGCAAGGCTACTCAATCATTGTTCAACTAATAGTTTTTGTTGTTGTTGTTGGTGGTGGTGGTGGTGGTGGTGGGGCTTGAACTCTGGGCCTGGGCACTGTCCCTGAGCTCTTCAGTTCAAGGTGAGCAATCTACCATTTGAGCCATAGCACCAATTCCAGTTTTCTTGTGGTTCATTGGAGATAAGAGTCTCCTGGACTTTCCTGCCCAGGCTGGCTTTGAACCTCGATCCTCAGATCTCAGCCTCTTGAGTAGCTAGGATTATAGGTGTGAGCCATGGGCACCCAGCTGTTCAACTAATATTAATGGAGTACCTACACTATGCCGGGACTATCCAGCATCCTGCTTTCCTAACAGCTTTCCAGTTGGTGGTCTGAATCCTTTCCTTGGCCCACTTACGTCCTTATTCCCTAGGATACCCCTTGTCCTCACAATCCTCACAATAAATATCCTTTCTTTGATTTTATTTATGCAATTGGTTGACATCTTAATTGCAATAGAAAGAGCTTCAACTGTTGTCCCTCACTGCCACCAGGTTGTCAGGGCTTGTCTGAGCATTTCTCAGTTGTCTATCTCTGCCTGTGGCCTTTTCCTAGTGGGACCAAAAGTGGTGAGACACTCATAGCAACTCAATCCAAGGCCTAGAGCACTGATAATGCTTCTAGTCTGTGTCATGAATCTCTCTCTCCCTCTTTTTTTTTTCTTTTTTTGTTGGTTGTGGGGCTTGAACTCTGGGCCTGGGCACTGTCCCTGAGCTCTTCAATTCAAGGTGAGTGCTCTATCACTTATGCCACAGTGTCACTTCAGGTTTTCATGTGGTTAATTGGAGATGAGTCTCACGGACTTTCCTATCAGGGCTGGCTTTGAACTGTGATCCTCAGATCTCAGCCTCCTGAGTAGCTAGGATTACAGGAGTGAGCTACTGGTGCCCAGCTTCTCTTTTTCTTTAACAAAGCATAGCCACAGAAGAAGCAGAACAAAGACAAACTATAACAACTTTTTAAAAACTATACATGAGATAAAAAGAACTCAGGCCCCTTTCTGTTAGATTAAACACCCCCTCATGTTGACTCCAGTAAAGAGCACATCTTGACAAATCATGTCCTTTAGTCAAAACAAGCAGAGGTTCCAACACATGGAGTAGATATAAAATATATTATTTTCAGAAGACTGAAATCCAAACCACAAATTCCAGAAATGCACTTTGAAAGTGCAGCCTATTAGACATGCTAGTTTTAAATTAAATTAATATGCTAGTGAGAGGGAAGGTATGTTTCGATTTATTTATTAGATTGCTATCAAGCTTTCCCCTAGGAAGTTCAAGGTGCTCTGGGCAAAGACTGAAGACAGTGAGCCCAGGCTGTTTAAAGAATGTCAGGTTCTGCCTCTGTTGGTTCTTCCCAGTTCAACGGCACTGTCCCCCCCAGTGGGCTCCCTGGCTGTCCTTTGAAGCTGACAGCCTTCTGGGCTAGTCATATGTTTTATCCCTGGCTGAGAAGTGCATCCAACTAACTTGAAACATTCTTGGGCCCAGTGGCATGCTTGCTGCTCTTCTGCCCAGCTGCTGTGATTTACCTTATAGGAATCAATAGGAACAAACTTGAGTGAGGACTATTGCTCATTTTTTAGTACACTATTTCTGTTGTTGTTGTTATTGTTGTTGTTGTTGGTCGTGGGGCTTGAACTCTGGGCTTGGGTGCTGTCTCTCAGCTCTTCAGTTCAAAGCGAGTGCTCTACTACTTGAGCCACAGCGCCACTTCTGTTTTTCTGGTGGTTAATTGGAGTAAGAGTCTCATGGACTTTCCTACCTGGGCTGGGTTTGAGCCACAATCCTCAGATCTCAACCTCCTGAGTAGCTAGGATAACAGGCATGAACCCCCAGCACCCGGCCTTTGGCTGCTTTTTAAAAACATAATTTTTAAAATAGTCTGCTAAGCTGGAGATTGGGGGGAAAAATGAATGAGACTCTATTTCAAAAAAAAAAACAACAAAACAATAACAACATCAAATGGCAACTAAACCAAGCTGGGCATGGTGGTACATGCCTGTGATCCTAGCTATGCAGAAGGTGGATGCAGGAGGATTGTGATCCAAGATCTGCAAAAGCAGAGACTTTATATGAAAAAAAAAAGCAAAAGGCCCCAAGTTCAATCCCAGGCCTGCACACAAACACAGAACATTTTATGGAAAATAATAAGTCAGCCTTCATTATCAAAGCCTTTTTGGAATCACTTATTTTGAAATCAGGTCAGAAGCATGAATAACTTCCATGTCTGCTAGCTCAGAAGGGAAAAAGGATTAGCCAGCACCACTCTTGCCAGGCTAGTCAGCCAAACATATATTTAGGGGAGTGCAAACTATGTTGTCCAAAAATAAAATATATTTTCTTCTCCTCATGCTCTTGGTCTGTTTTCAAAAAGAAGAGTATACATTCCTCCACTTGAAGGAGGTACTTGTCATGATTTGTGACCCTCAACACACAGATTGCTGTGTAAGTGATGCTATATGACAGTTCATGACTTTCAGTGGCTCCCACCTGCTATCTTTCTTAGGTCACTTGCCCTGGGCACGGCTGCTCTGCTGTGAGAAAGTCTAGGAGAGAGGACCTCTGTAGAGAGAGACTGAGGTCCCCCAGCCTGGTTGAGCTCAGCCATACTGAAAGTGAATCCTGTCCTGCTGAGTTATGCCTAGAGTGCAGACGTATACATGGTCCTATTCTTGCAAACCAAGAGTTCATGGGTGACTTCCTATGCACCATTAGATAACCAGAACAAGGGGGAAAAAAGAGTTCTCTAGACCCTGTGACTTAGAAAAATCCATGCAAAGAAAGTGGTTTAGCAAACTTGTACTGTGATGCAAATGCACAGTTCTGACTCTAATGAGGGCAAAATCCAGGTGCCTGAATGTCCTGCTCCTGAAGGATTTTTTTGGGGTGCAGAGCCTCTTAAGACCCTTTTCTTAGCTATTGCTGCTTGCAGAAATACAAATAACTAAGGGTGAGTGCTGTGAGCCACTTCAGAGGGGCTGGGGAAAAAGTCTGCACCACCCATGGCATTGTGGTTGCCTTTGGAGCAGCTGCAAACCCAAACCAGCGTGGAAGCTTTTGCTCTCTCCCAGCATGTGGCTGCTGCATGTGGAAGTGCTCAGGAGAGTCAGCTCCCCAAGTCATTCAGTCATCTCTGTTTCTGGGTGGCCAAGGCCTCCTCCTCTATGCCTTGACCCATTTTGTCCTGTCCATGTATGGTACCTCACCAACTCCCCATGGTTTGCCTCACAGGAATAACCTATGTCCCCCAAACAGGAGATCACAAGTTAGACCCAAAGTGGAATGGATAAGAGGATCTGGAAAAGCACACCATAGGTGTATGAATATGGCTTCCTGTAGACACAGCAGTAGAACATGCTTTACATCTTCCTAGCAAGAGCAAATGCGAGGAGAATTTGCAATGACATCTTTGCAGGTGGCAGGACCACCGCCTTCTATTTAATCTTCATCTTCACCACAAAATTAGGTTGTATGCACCAACTATCTGAGCACTGGCTGTGTCCAGTGATATAGAGATGCTCAAGGTGGCTTTTTTCTTATTAGTCACAGTCTGAAAGGAATCATAAACTTGTAAAAATAAGAGAAGGTAAGCTGGGCACCAATAGCCCATGTCTGTAATCCTAGCTACTCAGATGGAGCTTCCAAGTCAGTATGAGAGTCTGTGAGATTCTTATCACCAATTAGCTACCAAAAAAGTCAGACCTGGAGGTGTGGTTCAAGTGATAGAGTTCTAGACTGGAGAAAAGCTAAAGGATAGAGCTCAGGTCCTAAGTTCAAATCCGAGTTCTAGAGCATATAAATAAATAAATAAATAGCAAGTATGTCCACAACCAGACAGTGCTCTGAGTGCTGTGTATATAGTCCCTCATTTAACTCTCACAACAGCTCTACCACGCTGGAGCTACTCCACCCAATTCTATAGAAGAGGAAACTTAGGCACAAGTGAGGCATGGATTCTAGTGCTCTGACTCCAGGCATGTTAAGCTATTCCCTACTGCCTCCCTTGTAAACTGACAGTGGCATGAGTGAGTAACAGATAGCAAGTAAGGAATACATAGGTGAAATCAACATCTATTATATATGGAATCAATTAAAAATATAGATGTTAAATAGAAAATAAACTCTCACCACATTCTTGGTATCATTCATCCCTTCATCTGACCACGCTGTTGGAGCATTTTTCCTATTAACTCATTCAATTTCTCACTCTATAAAACAAGTCCCTTTGTCTCTGTTCTGTTCTCCAGGGAAACAAAAAGTTGGAAGAAAGTAGTTTCTGGGCTTCTGTTGTGGAAAGAAGACAAGCAGGGACAGAGGTAGTCACTGCACAGTGGGTGAGCTGGGAGCAGGATGTGCTGCTGCTGGACCCGTGATCAGCTCTGCCTTGCTTAGTAGTGGCTGGAAAGGAGGGCCAGGGTCTCCACTGAGGGACACGGGAGTTGACGTTGGGGATGCTCCTCCTATAGCTTAGGAAGTCATTGAAATGTAGCTACAGGATTAAAAGTCATGTAGAAGTTTTTGCTGACTCTGCTTTCCAGGATTTCAGTTACCTACAGTCAATTACAGTCTGAAAATATGAAATGCAAGATGCCAGGAATAAACTTAAATTTTAAATTGCACACTATGTGTTGTCCTGCCCGATTCCATTTCTGAATCATCCCTTTGTCCAGTGTTTCTGCTCTGTGGATGCTACTCCCCTGGTCACCTGGCACTGCTAATGTTCAAACAACTCTTAATTCACTGTGGGTCCCAAAGCACAAGGCTAACAATGCTGGTAACACAGGTCGAAGAGAAGCTGTAAAGTGCTTCCCTTAGCTGAACAGATATAAGTTCTTGACTCAATAAGGAAAGAAAACCAACTTTGTGTGTTGAAGTTGCAAAGATCAAATCTTCTACCTGAGAAATTGTGAAGAAGGAAAAGAAATCAGTGCTTGTTTTTCTGTCACACATAAAGTTCAAAAGTTATGACCACTAAATTTGTCTATGTGTGTGTGCACACGTGCATGCATGTGCGTGCGCATGTGTTTGCAGGAAAAAGCACAGGGTTTAAAGGGGCCGATATTGTCTGTGGTTTCATGCAGCTACCAAAGGTTTTGCAATGTATCCCTATGGTGAGGGAAGGACTACTGGAGTTGGAAAGAGCAACTAATGGCTTAAAGCTGTATACTTTTCTGAATGAGCACTATAATAGGTCCACTGTGATACCCTTCCACCTTTAGTGAGGGTCTGCTGTACACAGGTGCTGAGTGGTGAGGATTCAGAAAAGAGTAAGATCTAAACTGCAGGCTCTACTTCCGAGTTCATCTCTCTCTGGCTTCCCGATCCACCCTTTCCTTCACAGTCTATCGATGCTGCCCCTGGGTCATCCCGAGTCAATATCATCTCTGAGCAGACAAAGAACAAGGACAGAGCAGCAATTCAGCTTCCTTCTAGCTGAATTTCATTTCTAGAATTTGTACAGCAGTACCCACAGCACAGGCAGGATTCCACATGGAAGGCTTTATTGGGCTCCCCTCTGTGTTTCTTCCTGGAGTGGAGTAGATGCCAGAGGCACAGTGGAGGGCAGCAAGTGACAAGAAAGACAAAGGATACCTGTCACCTACTGATACAGAATAAAGATGAACCTCAAAATGTAATGCATTGGCCCATTCTCCCACAGTGCATGGCCCAAGTCCCACAAAAGCAGGTAGAGTGACAGCAAACGGCCTCAGCCCCAAGAGATCCCGCTCGCCTGGCTGCCGCCAAGACCAGCCCAGGCAGAGTATTCATGTGCGGCAAGTACCAATGGGGCAGTATTTATGCCACTGCGGAATCCTGAAGAAAACCAAAGTTAATAACTTATTAACATTTAACTTCCAAGGAAATGCCCGGCAGCATCCCAGGGCCAAGATATGTTGTGATTAAGAGCCTGGGCTTTGAAATGAGTGGCTTGGGAGACAAGTCCTGGAGTCATCCTTTCCAGTGTGTTCTTTGGGAGAAACCTCAAAATAGAAATGAGAAGCAATTCTAGCCTTCTGGAAATTCACATCCACTGATGAACCATTCTAGGCCTCAGTTTCCTCACTAGGGTAATGATGGAGCTACCTCCTTAGTTTGTCAAACAACCTCTTCTTTACACGAGAAGGGAAACTTTCTCACTGGCCCTAGAAAATCAAAACCACAGATTTCATTATAACTTTGGGTAGGTGAGAAGCAATGAAACACAGGATAAGGAAACTTGGTCCATGGCTATGACCATGTTAGACTCTATCCACATCTTACTCCCCCCTTTCTCCAAGGACCTTAGAGCAGAATGGAAGCCTCTAGAAGCACATCCATTTCAAAGAAGTAGCTCTTTGGGAATTTAGTTCTTCATAGCTAGTCATCCTTAAGTTTATTCTAAATTTGCTCAAATCTTGAGCACATAGGCTAGAGAAACGTTTCTTTGATGAGTTCTGGGAATGGCAGGAAATCTCAGCTCCCAAGATGCATTTAGATATTAAGCAAAATGACTCTCCCTTGGAGTAGTGAGGAGGGATGGGCTTTGTGCCTGGGCCAAAGGAGATTCCCTGCATCTCTGTGGACAGGTGCAGGATTTCTGAAGCTGTGGACCAAGCACTGGATGCTGGCAGCTGCCAGGAGACAAATTCCTTCCTCTTAATGCACTCCTTGGCAATTTTTCTTTGAGATTGGCCTTGGCTGTGGGGGCATTTCTAGAGAAGCCCTAATGATCAGCTTTGAATGGGAAAAATCATTCAGTTTGCCAGTGCTGGCTCAGGATGGTCCCAAACTTCCTAAACAATGCATACTTGGGACAGTGGAGCTTCTGATCACAGGCAGAGCTGGAGAAAACTGCAGAGTTTAAAGGAGTGATTTCAACTTGTGAGGATTATTGTTTCATGGAACAGCAACAGATGCATGTGATTAGTTTGCCAAAGACATGACTATGTATCATAATATAATCCATAGTCACTTCTAGAAGTCTAAGTTCATGAGTGAAGGAAGACAGTGCTCAAATGGAGAGGGATGGAAACCATGTTTAGCCTGGAAGTCTCTGTACAAACCAAATACCTACTCAGGACAGGGAGCCACTCACCAACTCTGGGGCTTATTTATACTCTGTACAGAAGTCTGCATTGCTTATTAAGAGGAGAAAGAGAGAGGAGGGGGGGAGGGAGGGAGGAAAGGAGGGAAAGAGAGACAGACAGAGAGAGAGAGAGAGGGAGAGAGAGAGAGAGAGAGAAATAGAGAAACACATACCCGCCAGGCATTGCATCAGAAATGGTTGGTAATTGAGCACAGCAGAACAGAGAGACTGGCGTGGCCATTCAAGCCAGTTTATTACTCAGTTTCCAGTCTGCCTGTCTGGTATCTATCCTCTGGCTTTTGGAGTGGACCAGTTTTCCTGGAATATGCATTTATTGAACTTTGAAAGGCCAGATCTTCTATGTAGATTAATTCACGATTTCAAAGGCTCTTTGAAGCTGGCAAAACATTCCGTTATTTCCAAGACTTATTACCACTAAAATTTTGGCATAGCCTTGAGAGGTCAGCCTGTAATCTTGTTTAGAACCTTTTAAATTTAGAAACTTTATAGTGAGTTAAAAATAGATCACACTTGTGTACTTTTTCCTTTCAGCCCTACTTCAAGGGCTGTTTACTCATTTTTTGACCCACTCTAGATACAAGCCAGAAAATTCTGGTGTTTCTCCTCTATGAGTTTACTGGACCAAAAGATAGGTCATTTCCAAGTGAGTTTTGGGGTGCTAGTCATGGGACTCACCGGTGGCTCATGTCTGTAATCTTAACTACATAGGAGGCTGAGATCTGATGACTGTGATTCAAAGCTGACCTCATCAGGAAGTCCACAAGACTCCAGTTAACCAAGTAATTTCCAATTAACCAGCAAATAACCAGAAGTATCACTGTGGCTTAAGTTGTAGAGCACCCGCCTTGAGCAAAAAATGCTAAGGAACAGTACCCAGGCCCTGAGTTTAAACCCCTGTAGTGCAACACACAGAAATCAAGATTGGCAGACTGTCACTAAGGCTGGTAATTAGTTTATAGACTCATGGTAAGGGACAACATGGGCCACAAGGAGATTTTCCATGGTGCCTCTTTAGGGGCAATGTGTCCACACACACGCACTCCATATTGACTAGAAATGATCCCACCCAGTGCACAGTGCTCAGATCAGAGAAGCTCAGATCAGAGTGCTTATAACCAAAAGGTAAATAAAGATGGCCTTGGTCATAGAAGAGTGAAAATACCAACCACTGTCTGTACAGCACTGGCCAGGGCCAGTGGAGTGCCAGAATTTTCACACCCAGAAAAGGGACTTTTGGAACACTGAGGATTACCTCTTCATGATTACTTACCTTCATGAACATGCTAAATCCTGTTTTAAGGAGATCAGTGATGCCTGAAGACATGTGTTCAATATCAATGGGATCTGGCCTCTCGGGATTAAATATTTCCTCCACAACCTGCTTCAACAATGGCTTATAGGTTGCCTGGAGAGACAAAATATTGTGCTGGTTAAGTGCTAGAGGCACTTGTTTGGTATGTCTGGAGAAAGGACAGTTTAATCTGCCCTAAAAGAAGCAAAGCAAGTTTAGTTAGATGCTGAAAACAGCAGTGATTTTGTATGTGTGAAAAGATACTAAAACAACCTTGATCTTGATACTTCCATCCCCAATATTCTAGCACTATTTTGCCTCTCATAACTGATTCTGCAAGCACTGCTTATCAGAGTCATACTCACAGTATACTAATAATTCTATTATAGAACTATATCTTGTGTGTATATACACAATATGCATATACGTGTACTTATATATATGCATATACATGTGTATATACATATATATGTATATACATGTATATATATATATATATATATATATGAAAATAGCATAACAAAACTCACTAACAATGCTCAGAAAGGAGAGAGGAGGAAGGGGGATGATGATGAAAGAGTAATGAAAAGGGAGTAAATTTAATCAAAGAATATTACATGCATATGTAAACATCACAATGGAATCTCTTTGTACAATCAATTTATGCTAAAGCAATAAAAGATTTCCAGAGATCATCATTTATGCATGGAACATGCTGGCAAGCAAAGTCCTGCCATTTGATATAAACATGAAGATGACCTCCAATGTTTCCCAAACATTCTTAGAGTTATGTTCTCCTCAGAGAGGATTACAAATGTTTATTTGTAATGGATTGTCAACATCCAGGCTTAAAGCAATCCCTCCTTTCTCCATAGAGCTCAACTCCAAGTCCAACTAGGCCAGAAAAAGAAGGCCAGATGACAAGAGGACTCTGACCTAGGTCAGGGCAAAGAGCAGGACACAGGGCTCCGTAGAATTCCTGTAGAATCAGAGTGAGGTTAGTTTACAACTCCTCTAGTTTGAAAAATAGTGTTGAGTGTTTTTCTTTTCTGTGACCTGAATACTCTGTCCAGAAGCTTCACTGACTTCGGTAAGACCTCTGGGTTTGGTTCTTCCCTCCTCTTTCTTAAACTCTAAGAAGGCACTGCTGAGATGCAGCCTGTCTTTTCATTGGCCAAACATGTGACTTGCCTGCAACCAGAGGAATGGATATTTAGTGTGCTGAATGTTTCCCTGGCTTCATCTTATCTTACTTTATAGATACTTTGTACTTATTTTCCCCATTATTCTACTTCTCTTAAAATACCTTAGAAATGAAGCACCTATAGCCTATCAACATTGTTCCTGACCATTCATCAGGAATGTAGCTGGTATATTCCTCAGGGAAAAGATACAGGAAGAGGTAGTGTGTATTCAGCAGAAAGTGCCACCTTCTTGATGTTTATCACACACTATTGTGTGCCTGGAGATTTCATGATTAGCCATCACAAAAGGTAAGCATTGAATAGGAACACTGATATAACAGGAACTTGTTTAAAGCCATGGTGTAGAGCAAGGTTGATACTTTTCTCTTAAGAAGAAAAATTCAAATTAAACCTATACCAAGATAGATTTATAAAAAACAAACTTATCAGATTGGCAAACATCCAAAATTCTGAAGCCATATTTTGATGAAGTCAGGGGGTACCAGGCACTGTCAGAAGGGGAATAGTTATGATCAACACAGAGAATAATTTGGCAGTAGCTTTCAAAGCGACAAATGCATCTGACCTAGAAATTCTTCTTCCAGAAATCTATTCTCTGGATATGCTCATATACGCAAATAAGAACCATAAAAGGCCCTATTGTTTTGACATAAAGTTTTTAAGCTTACCCTCTCCATAGGGAGCTACTTAGTAAGTGAGGCATACTTATTTGTAGGGAGGAATGCTGGAAAAGTGACTGAGAAAGCTCTGGGTGGGTAAAGTAAAAACCACGGTGTCCACTGGATGACCTAAGCTGGTTTCAAACCATGATCCTCAAATTGGAGAAAGTGCCAGGGAGAATATAACAACACTTATTAAATGCATTGTAAAATTAAACCGGTGCAATAAGTAGAAACTACCTCAGCTGAGGTAAAGAAACAAAGACAAGAGGGAGACTTCCCCTTGTATTGCTTCTTGTTTTATAAACCACAGTAAGTGGAGTGTCACTAAAGATAGCAACAATTATCATTTAAATTTAATACATGATTAATGAATAGAAAAGAGATTGGGGTAAAGCACACCAAAAAGTTAATTAGGGCTAGCTTTAGACTCAAGAAGTTGGGGTAGAAGGGAGGGCAGGATTCTGCAAAGAGTTCAGACATAGACCAGGGGGCTCTGGACTCAAGCTGCAGCATTGTACCCTGCTCATCTTTACCAGACTTGTGCCTAGGCGGCAGGATTGTCGTCAAGGCTCCAGAGCCCTAGCATGGGCTGGAGAGGCCAGAAAGGAGACATGGAGGAATGATGGGGGAAGGGTGCTGGCTTGTTCTCCCTTGCTCCTCTTTGGGTTTATCTGTGGAAAGCACACTAGAGGCACAGCCCACTGAGTTGGGCCACATTGGAACTGCTGCTCCTTCATACTTTCTAGAGACTGTGATTACTGTGTGGACATCTACTTAGAATGAAGGAATAAACTACAATTTCAAATACAGAAAGTAAAGGGTATCGAACATATCACATGATCCAGAAAAATGACAGAAATACTTTTATTAGTGGTCAAATATAGCCCTCTACTTATTTCTTACTTTTTTTTTGGTGTGGTTGCATTCTTTCTGATGATCTTTCCCATATGGCAACTTTGAAATAGCACATTTCTAGAGATGTGATAGTTATCAAGCTATTTATTGTCTCTTCACTCCAAAGTCTTCTTTCTAGACTCAGCTCTTTGTATGATGCTGGGCTCTGACTATAAAATACAGGAGCTGGCAGAATCTCATTCCCCCTTGAAGCATCACCTTGCAATGGCTTCTCTCTCAGCAATTTCAGCTGACTTCCCCCTGGATTTTAATCATGGATATACTAAATTACCTTTCTTGTTACAGCCATGTGGAGCTATCATATGGTTAAAAAGCACAACTTGAGAAAAACTTTCTCAGTGCTTGTCTTGAGTCTTCTTTGCAAATACATGTATTTATTTTTTCCCAATTAGGATTTTAAGGATGAGACTCATTGGCTTCTTCCTCCAAGCAATTTAGTTGGTAGTTTGGGGCCCAGACCATGTCATTGGAACAAGCTGTTTTAGCATTTTCCACTTAGTCAGGCACTTCTTGCTGCTCACCAAAGGGCCATGTAGAAGGTGACAGGCATTTCTTTGGAGCCCTACCCCAAGTGATCCGCATGCTTAAAAGGGCCAGAGGGTTATTTGGGTTGCCTCAACCTTACAAGGGTCAAGTTGAGCACCAGTGGCTCATGCTTATAATCTTAGCCACTCAGGAGGTTGAGATCTGCAGTTCAAAGCCAACCTGGGCAGTAAAGTCTGTGAGACTCTTATCTCCAATTAACCAGCAAATAATCAGAAGTGGAGCTGCAGCTCAAGTAGTAGAGTGCCAGCCTTGAGCAAAAAAAGCTAAATAAAGAACAGTACTTAAGCCTTGCATTCAATCCCCAATACACACACATAAAAGAAGAGGGTCAACCATAGGAACTAAATGTTTCTAACTGAACACTCTTTGCCAGTTCACTTTTTTGTGAGGAGAAGAGAAAAACTCGATAAATTTGTTGTTTTGTTTCTTTACAGTCACTTAATTCTTGCTTCTGTCAGATCAGGTAGGAGACAAAGTTGGATGTCCGTTTGGAGAACCATCATTCAGAGACCCAGGTTCCTGCCTTGGAGGGGTTCCATGATTCTCCTGGGGCACTGAGAGTCCATGCTGATTTTCATGCTGATTCTATTTCAGTAGAAGGAGAGTAAGAAGGATTTACAGAGGGATGTTATAGGTCTTGTTTGAAAATATATCACTTCTACCCATAGTTCATTGGCCAAAATCAGTTATGTCGACATTTGCCTGCAAGGCAATTTGGGAAATATGGTCTCACACTGTGTGCCCCAGAAGAAAAGGAAATGGGATTTGGGGAACACATAGCATCCTCATTAATTGGAGTTGAAATGTTAATATGGCTCTTTCCTTAAAAACTGGTAAGCTGTATGTATGGGCAAAGGATTGTTAAGCCACTTTGTCACTTTGCATAGGAAACTGGCTTTTGGTTAACTTTCTAGCCCTGTTTCCCTGGAAACCTGATAAAGAAGGAATGTCAAACTACACAGGCAAGAGTGCTTATGACAGAAATGACCCCTGCTTGGTAAATTGCAGTGTATTGGGGGAACTCCAGATATTTGTTAGATACAGCTGGTGACTCTTGAATAATAATTGAGTGTGCCCCTATGGAATGCTGGAAGTTGTGCTCATGGAATTGTGGCTGAGAAAATTTCCTATATAGTTTTCACACCAAGGAATACACCTAATAGCAACCTCATTCTCTCAGTCCTGAACTGTCACCTCAGAACCCAATCAAATACCTCCCTAATGACTGTGTAGATGGCTTTGTGTTTCATGGGTGGTCCCAAGGCTGTTGCAGGGAGAAAAGTGCCTGACACTCTTCCAAGGGCAAATTATGGCCCTATCCTGAGCTGACTAATGTCAGGTGGGGGCAGGACCACAGAGCCAGTTTATCTGTTAGGCATAGGTTGCACAGTACCTTGGGCCTTTTAAGAGTCCATAAAAGTATTACTGTTATTTGCATGTGTGTGTGTGCATGTGTGCACATGAGAGCATGTGCTAGTCGTGAGGCTTGAACTCAGAACCTTGTGCTCTTACTTGTCTTTCTTGCTGACAGCTGGTACTCTATCACTGGAGCCACATATCTGTTCTGTTTTTTGATTGGTTAATTGGACATAAAGTCTTGCAAAGTTTTGTTTTTTTGTTTTTATTTTTCTTAACCTGAGCTGGTTTCCAGCCATGATCCTTAAATCTCAGCCACCCGATTAACTAGGCTAACAGGTGTGAGCCACCAACTCTGAGTAGAATGCCTTAATTTTCAAAAATATATTAGCTATTTACCTTTTTTTTCTTTTTGGTCGGTCGTGGGGCTTGAACTCTGGGCCTCGGCACTGTCCATGCGCTCTTCAGCTCAAGGCGAGCACTCTACCACTTGAACCACAGTGCCACTTCTGGTTTTCTAGTTGTTTATTGGAGATAAGAGTCTCATGGACTTTCCTGCCCGGTCTGACTTTGAATCAAGATCCTCAGATCTCAGCCTCCTGAGTAGCTAGGATTATAGGCATGCCACCAGAGCCCGCTTAACTATTTACCTTTATATCAATATAATCATACCATATGTGTTTTACTATTCTTAATTTTTGTAAAGAAAGAGGCTCACAGAGTCTAAGGCACCTGGCACCCATGAAGGTCATCCAGTGGCCATCTCTGATAGTGCACTGAGGCTGGAAATGGAGTCTAAGAAGATACCCTAATGTCTATGACCATTGAAAGGATCAGAGTTTCACAGAACTTATCTTATATCAGAAACTTTCTTTATTGCCTTCTTTAAATGAAGTACATATTTTCAAAAACAATCTGGACTTAAAAATATCCCATTTAAACAAAATGTGAAAAATGAAATGCTTGTAAGAGATTAATTTTGTGCTGGAGATAAGGTGTGATTGTACCCAGAAGATTTTTTTAATACGAGCTGGCTTCTGATGCAGCAGTTCCTAAGATTATACAATGTCATCTAACTTCTGACATCAGGTGCATTTCAGAAAAGGCCTCAGATAACCTTTTTCAAAGATGCCCAAATTGCTGCCACAGACCCACCCCATCACGTGGGTCGCTGACATTGCCTTTGCTGGCAATGGGGGAAGCTGGGACGCTCAAGCCCGCTCATGAAGAGGCTTGATCTCCCTTTTTAGACAGTGACCCTACACACCAACTTCTTAGGAAAACCAGACTTGTCAAGGGTATTCATTATGTCTCAGTTCAAGACTGCACAGAAAAAACATCTGCTTAAACTGCTGAGGGATTTATTTGACAGTGCATTGGCTTTCTTTAATTTTTATTTTTGCCAGATTACAATTAGTTTCTCCTTTCATCTTCTTAAAGGAAACGGCTTATTTTCAGATTTTAAAATGTTTTATCTATTCATCCATCCATGCATTCTTCCTTCTATCCATCTCTCCATCCTTCATATTATTTCTTTTACAAAACTCATATGTGGTCCCTTCAACTTCAATATGAGGAAATCAAAGAACACACTCAGAAAGAATTTGCTTGCATTCAAACATGAGGTAGAAGTAGACTTCAAAACAATGTCATTTCTTGGCCCTGAGTTTCATCCTGTCCCACACTAATTGATTCAAAAAGGTCTCAGAGTTATAGGGCTCAGTATGTAGGAAGGGGGGGAGGGGCAGGGAGGGGCCAGGAGACAGAAATTTGCCTAGGATATGAACAGCTGGTGTTCAGGGCTGGGGAGAGTTGACATGAAACTCTGCTTGAAGACTGCTCAGAGCCCTATTTCCCTGGCACAAGACAAATCAAACTTCCATGGGCACTTCTGTTTTCATGTCTTGTTCACATGCCAGAGGCACAAAAGACAGCACACATTCTGTGCAGAGTTTTTAGCACAGCAGCTCTGCTCCAGACTCATGCTAAAGTCCATCAGGGCAGAGCCAGAAAACCTTGAGTCAAAAAGTCCCTGCCCCAAGTCATCACTAATGTCCTAATGATGCTACAGCTGAGGATCAGCAATGTGTCAAATACTGTGGCTTTGAGGAAGGAACCCAAGCATCCTACGCAATGGGGATACATGCAAGAAGAAATGGGTGCTTGGCAACTCACAAAAACTTTTTCCCACATGCATGTGTCACCACTAAACTTATATTGATCTATGATCCTGTCCTGGACAAACTGGGAATTGTTGGGTAGGGTGGGACCATGGAGTTAGCTTATCTATTTGGCCCAGGACACTAGTATCTTGAGCTCATATTAACTTTTGGGGATCCACAAAATTACCATAGATTTTATATCAGAAAGAAAAAAGAGAACTTTAAGGTCAAGTCAGTTCTCCTTCTGTGTAGCCCATATTCCAACAAAGAAAGAGATGGGATACTTCAAGGTGGACCAAAAGGCTTCTCTGCTCTTCACTTTTCCTATGGCTGTGACTACAAACTCTCATTATGTACAGGCTGGTTATTTGTCAGCTGCTAAGAGCTTTATAAGGTGTCAGCTCACCAAGTTATTAGAGCATATTTGTGAGAGATGCCCAGTTTGAAGATCTCACTAATTATATGAGAAGCTGGGCACTGGTGGCTCACTCCTTAACTATTCATAAGGCTGAGATCTGAGGCCAGCTTGGGCTGACAAATCAGTGAGACTCTTGTCTCCAGTGAAAAGATCTGAACGTGTGGCTCAAGTGGTAGAGCACTTGCTGTGAGCAAAAAAGCCATGCCAAGAGTTTTAGCTGGTCTCCTTGTGTCTATCACCCCTCTCCTCAGAAATCAGGGTCCTAGCACCCTTGGAGCACCAGGCCTGGTAATGGGACTCATGTTGGGATATCCCATTCCTCTGGTTCTTCTAGAGATTTGATTAATTCCTACAGTAAACCACATGGTCCTTAGAGTAACACTCTCTACATCTAAAGTATGACCAACACACTTTCCTGAAGGAGTGATAGATGAAAATTAGATAAGAGGCACCTCTAGTGCCATCAGGGGAAAAAAATACATTGGAGCATTAGCATATGAGCATCAGCTCAAGAGAGAGGGCGCTGGGAAGAAGCCTGAACTATCAATCTGTACTTCTAGAACCTTTACAACAGCCATGGTGCAGTGGAAGAGCAGGTTTTGTGTTGACCGCAAAGACCAGATCTTGCTCCTGGTCACTCTGTGCCTATGTAAAAATCACTTGGCCTTCCTTCCTCAGAACAACACCTGTCTTACTTATTGTAGGAATTAAAGACAAGAAAAACAACAATGAAGACTAAGCGTAGATGTACTTTTCAAGTATCAGCTGCTAATATACGAGAGGAAGCGCTGGGATTCTGTGGGGCCGTAGTGGGAAGATGAGTTTGCACATAAATCTTACAAGTCAGTGCCCTCAAAGCAGTACTCTTCATGATGTTCTAGTTTCCCCTGAAAGTACATTCAACTCATCTCCCTGCCCCCCACCAAAAAAAAAAAAACCTAAGTAAATTTCCCTAGGGATATCGTGGGACGATAGAGTAGATTATTCTTGCCTAGCTTTTTCCTCTCAGAAACATCTGCTCTTCCCTGGATGCTCAGCTTTGACCATCAGGAACCTTAGTTCTGTCCCCTATCTTGTCCAGCATAGAGTCCTCAGGATCCACAGTCCCGGACCTTCCACATTCTCTACATTTCCCTTAGGACTTTCTATGCATTCTTCTCCCCTGTGAGTTTTACAGAATAAATATTGGGTTCTACATCATCTTTCTATCAATGGTCAAGTCAGTCATTCTTGTTTGGTGCTCTTCCCCTCTGTGGAAAGCTTCAGGGGAATTCTGTTTTATTAATTATTATTATTATTATTATTAATGGTGGTGGTACTAAGGTTTTGAGTTGGGGTTTCATACTTGCTAGGCAGGTGCTCCACAGCTCTACTCCTTTTTCTTCTTCTTCTTCTTCATTTTTTGTAGGATAATAATATTTTTGTAGGTCATTTTTGTAGGCGCTGTCCCTCAGCTCTTCACCTCAAGGCTAGTGCCCTACCACTTGAGCCACAGTGGCACTTCCGGTTTTCTGGTGGTTTATTGGAGATAAGTCTCACAGACTTTCCTGCCTGGGCTGGCTTTGAACTGCAATCCTCAGATCTCAGCCTCCTGAGTAACTAGGATTACAGGCACCTGGCTGATTATTTTTGAAATAGGGTTTCACTTTTTTTGCCTGGATTTAATCCTTATGTTAATCCTTCCTTCCATAGTTTGGATGACAAGTATGTGCTACTATGCCCATATTATTGCCTGAGATGAAGATCTCATGAACATTTTTTTTCCTGGGCTGGTCTTGAACCAGAATCCTCTCAATCTCTGCTTCCTGAGTGGGTAGGATTACAGGTGTGTTCCAGCAGTGCCTGACTTCTATTTTATTTTAATTAGTTATACATATATTATTTTTTAATTGAAAAGGTGATGAGCAAGGGGGTTACCATTACATAAGTAAGGTAATGAGTACATTTGTTTTTAATCATTGCTACCCAATCCCTCATTATCTCCCACTGACCCCTTCCCTAGTACTCTCTCCCCAAGTTGTAAGGTTCTTATCCCACATAGTGTCAAGTGAGAATTAGACACATATTTTGAGACAAGGTTGCACGATATAGTCGAGGCTGACCTCAAACTTTCTAAGTAACTTAACCTGGCCTCAAACTTGTGATCTTCCTGCCTCAGCCTCCTCAGTGCTAGTGCAAGAGAACTTCAATGATAAATATTTCCCTTATCACAAGCTTCTCTTTCTTTGCCATAGGATTATTAGATTATTTTGCTATTCTGATTGTTCAAAAAATTATGGATTGTTTAGATATGGAAACTTAGGAATTATACAGGGCCAGTCCTTCATTTGGTAACTAGATCCCAGGAAGTGAAGGACTTTGCCCAAAGCTATAGAATAAATCTGTGATAGACACAGTTACAAAGCAGTGGGACTCCAAACCAGTGCTCATACAACTGCCTCAGTCCCAGGGAAAAGCTGAATTGAGAGGCTGGTATAATCTCAAATTTTCAACCCAAAGGGAACTTGAAGTCTATCTCGAATGAACCCTCCAAGCCCATCCTAGCGATGTTAAGCAGAAACTTCCTTTGGAGCTGGAGTCTGAATCCTAAATGCATAACGTTACCTTAAACCTCATGCACTTGCCTGGTGGGTGTGAGTTCCAGGAACATACACAGACTTGAACTGCTTCATGAGATTCCGAGCTCCAGCAATATCTTGAAGAGAGGCAAAGAGTTCATCCACAGCAAGTTTGGATTTAGGAAACGTCAGGTTAATTGCAGAATCACAGCCTGAAACAATCCAGAAATATTTTCTTAGTTGAACAAATCCTTAAATTAAGTCTTCTCATGACAGCTTGGGCTCAATGTAACAGAGTTGGGAATTTCTTTAACCCTGTGTTTCCCTGGCTGTTCACCAACTGGGCTCTTTTAATCACTCCAAGCAATGAAACACAGCTGAGTGTAAATGCTTCTAGGCAGAAGTAGAACTTGGAATTGCCCAGGGTCACAGCCACTGGCTTTAATCCTAGACTGCAGATATTGCACAGAAAGCAAGCTCCTTAAGGGCTGTGATGGTCAGATTTAGGGTTCAAAATGTCCCTTGTACACTTAAACTTTTCTATATATGATGCCTCCCACAAGGGGTCCTTTGTGCATGGTTCTCAAGCCAATTTCAGGTTGTAATTAGTGGGTAGCAGGCGCTATGTGGATAAAGGTTATAAAATAGGATGAGTTCTTTCCTGGAATAATACTAACCTTCCTCCTTCTCCTCCTCCTTCTTTTTGCCTGTCATGGGGCTTGAACTCAGGGTCTGGGCACTTTCTCTGAACTTCTTTGGCTCAAGGCTAGTGCCATAGTGCCACTTCAGGCTTTTTTCTGTTTATGTGGTACTGAGGAATTGAATCTAGGGCTTCATGCATGCTAGGCAAGCACTCTACCACTGAGCCACAATCCCAGCCCTAGTAACTTCTATAGTTACTGAATGTTCACCTCATGTAAGGAAGTACTTTAAGAAATTAATGCATATTAGCATATTTAATGTCTACAGAAAGCCAACATGGTAGGTGGGTTTCCGCAGATGAAGAAACAGAGCCATACAAAAGTAACTAAGCCATTCTGCGGTATTTTTTTTTTTTTTTTTGGTTCCAGTTGTAGGGCCTGAACTCTGGGCCTGAGCGCTATCCCTCAGCTCTTCACCTCAAGGCTAGCACTCTACCACTTGAGCCACAGTGCCACTTCTGGCTTTTTTTTCTGCTTATGTGGTTCTGAGGAATCGAACCCAGGGCCTCATGCATGCAAGGCAAGCGCTCTACCACTGAGCCACCTTCCCAGCCCCATTCTGTGGTATTTTGTGTGTGTTAATATCACACGTATAAAGGAATCAGTAAAACACGGAGTTCATCTGCAAACCAAACTTTTAAAATCGAGAGCAGAGGAGCAGCCTTTTCTCCTGGGGAGGCTTGGGCCTGTCCCTGGGGCAGTGGTTGGCAGTTACCCCCAGGCCCTTCTCTTTGGCCACACAAGGTGTGAGGTTCCCCAGGCTGGCTGCCCAGCCTTCTCTGATTCTCAACTCTGGCAGATGCTGTATTCAGTTACTTCTAATAAGCCCTTGCCAGGCTGCTCCATTCAGCCAGCTTAGGAGATAACGGCATTTTGTAAGGGAACTCTTAAGTGTACAATTCCAGGCAGTTCTCATTGAAGCCACTTAGTTAAACAGATAATAAACCAGAAGTTGATCCTAGCCTTCAGCTACGTGTGGTCTGTGTACTTCATTTGCTTACCTTGTGATAAGGGAGGCCCCCAATCCTCCAGGGTGCCCCTGTATTCTTCTACAATGAGGGGATGACTCATGCTCCTGCAATTTTCTTTCTCTAGAGAGTTTGGGGACCTCCTGGACAGGGGTCCAGTTACTCCTTGGAGTAGCCACACAGGGCTCCTGTGTCATGTCAGCCCTCTCTCCATTCCCTCTCACCCTTCTCCACTTACTCCGGATCCTTTACCTCAGCAGAGGCCCTGAACCTTACAGGGACACAGCTCCAGCCATGAAACTGTGCTAGCGGAGGGAAGGTTGGGATGCTGAAATGAAACCGCAAGCCTCCCTTGTCACCTCCAATGTCTTCTGTTGCATCTGGTTCTCTCAAGCTTCAGGCTTGAAGCTTTCTAGTTCTTGTGGAGTCTTTTCACATAAACCTAGTTGGCATAAGTTTGGCCTTACCCCTTAGGTATTCAAGTAAATAAATATATTGTGTAAGAAGAGGCTGTCTTAGTCTGGATCAATTGAAGGAACCCTTATCTAAGGCCTTCGGCACACACTCACACTGATCAAACATAAGGTGTGTCACATGTGGGTGGAGGTGCTGGAGAGCAGGGTGTGTGGCTCGAATACTATTCAAAATATCTCCTTATTTAAGAATATTATTTGTCCTCATATCTTCAAAGACCACTCAGGTCCCTGAATCTGTTTGGGCAAAATAGGAAAATATATATACATAGGTATGTATGTATGTGTGTGTGTGTGTGTGTGTGTATATATATATATATATATGTGTGTGTGTGTGTATATATATGTGTGTGTGTGTATATATATATATATATATTCTAAGCCTGGTAAAGAAGCTATTTTCTCATCTGGTCCTCTCTCTTCCTGCTGGCCTGAAGTTGGGCATACCCCACCCACTTTCTTGCTTGCACCCCTCTGCCTTTCAGAAACCCTTGGCAGCAGGGTGCCCACCTCCATGGGGCAGTCAAAGCAAAGTCTGCTCAGGCTCTGACATGGCCTGAGAAGGCAGAGCACCGGGAGGTCACGACCTCCATCATCCATCCTGCAGTCTGACATGGTCTTTTCTCTCTTTTGAAGTGATTGATTTTAAAGTGGAGTCTTCTCTCGGGGATCTCATGCTTAGCCATTGAGAATAATACTAAACAAAATAAAAAATTGAGTAAGCCTTCGCAAGTGGTATCCCATCTGAAAGTTTTCAATGGTGCAGATGGATATTTTATGTGTCAGGGTGGCTCCTGGTAAGTATATAAGGAAAACTAAGACAGAAGCTCTCTTCCTACATGTGCTGGGGCAGCCAGAAGGCTTTGAGAAAGTCATTTTATGAGGTGAACATGAAAATCTGATATCATTATCATACTTCTCCATCCATCCATCCATCCATCCATTGATAGTTACTTGCAATCTGATTAAAATGAAAACATAAATGTGTTTCCCATTCACTAATACTTTTAAGTCTTTTCTTTGAGTATTGTCTGCTGGTTAGAGTTCTTTCTTTAATAAACTATGATGTACCTTGTACAATTTCTGACATAACATGCAGTTCATTTAAAGTGGAACCAGAGGTTGGAGATACCCAGAACACAATCAGAGAGTGGAATTCTTTTAGATTTTTAATATTTGGGTTTTTTTTCTCATGCTTTTATAATTGCCTTGTTGGTACCTAATTCAAAAGTACCTTTTTAAATGACTTCTCTTTATTGAGTCTTTCAAAAGCAATCAATTAGGGTTGTCACTGATGACAGTGTTGTTAATGAATTTGTATTTTATCAGTATGTGAAAAGATTTAACTAAACTTTGCAATTTAGTAACTAGCACCACTGGGAAAAGCAGATTTGGTAACAAACATAGCAGACTCTTAGAAAACTCACAACCCCATGGGGACAAGTAAATACAGAGGGCATCTAGGGTGGTTTAGAATGTTAACTCAGTGTCACAGTATTTCTTTCTTTTTGGGGGGGGGTCCAGTCATGGGGCCTGAACTCTGGGCCTGGGTACTGTCCCTCAGCTCTTCAGCTCAAGGCTAGCGCTCTACCACTTAAGCCACAGTGCCACTTCCGGCTTTTTTCTTTTTGCTTATGTGGTGCTGAGGAATCCAACCCAGGGCCTCATGCATGCAAGGCAAGTGCTCTACCACTGAGCCACCTTCCCAGCCCAAGTGTCACTGTATTTTACAGCAGGGTCACAGAACAGTATTCTGATGACTAGGGCATGCATGTGGAGGTTGGTTAAAAACACATGAATATACATCCACCTTTACTATTATAAATTTAAAAGTAAGTTTACATTTCTGAAGTCCCATATTTATGTTACCCAAATAGTTGAAGCTGGGTCATGAATCTCATGCTTACTGGGGTATTGTGATTTTTATTTATTTATTTTTGTTGGTCGTGGGGCTTGAACTCTGGGCTTGGGTGCTATCCCTGAGCAATTCAGTTCAAGGCTAGCATTCTACCACTTGAGCCACAGTTCCACTTCTGGTTTTCTGGTGGTTAATTAGAGATAAGAGTCTCTTGGGCTTTCCTGCCTGGACTGGCTTTAAACTGGGATCCTCAGATCTCAGCCTCCTGAGCAGCTAGGATTACAGGCATGAGCCAACAGTGCCTGGCTTTTTAAGTTCTTCTAAGAATAATCATAATCTGGATTACTACAGATCTTCATGTTTTATAGGCCACTTTCCCTCTTGGCTGTGGAGTCCTTGAGCTATCATCTGGCTGGCGCTCCTCAGCAGGTTTGGAGACATGGACATAACACTCAAAACGTTTGGATGACTAAATGAAGCAGCCTAACAATACCTGAGCCAGGTATAACCAAGGATCATAAAGAGATCATAAAAGCCCCAAGACATGTTGCTGCCTCAGAAGGCTGAGCACTTCTGGAAGGCCCTCAGTAAGTCTCCCTGGTAGCTCCTGGGCTTCCTTATCTCCCGCCTATGGATTCACTGAATCCTGCTCCACAACCCAGAGCCTACAGTTGAAGCTTAAGTGACAGGAGGGTTAGGTAAACTATTGAGGGAGTCAGAGACTCTGGATGATTCCTTGCTTCCTTTCTGGTCTCCAACACACTGACTAGCTCATAGATTATATCTACCAAGTATTTCTGGAATGAATGAATGAATGAATGGGAAAATTAGGGGGAAAAAAGTCAAATCAGACCAAACAGACTATAAAGCAATGGCACTGATTTTCTTAGCAGATGATAAACTACCTCTGCAGGAAATTTCAAACAAAGAGCTTCCAGCTTGTGTTGAGCAATTGCAGCTACAAGGAAAAGTGGATCAATTCCCAAAAAGGGTCCTGGAGAAGAGCAACCTCAACTGGCTGATAAACACGCTTGTCTGTTTGACACCCAAAACTAAACTACATACATTTTAAGTATGTGTACTTGTGTGACAAAGCTGTTTTAAAAATACAAGAGAATATTAAATACAAAGTATAGGGCAGTGGCCACTTCTGAATAGGATGATTACGTCTGGTGGGGAGGAAGGTAAGAAAGGACATGTGATAGGGTGGTGAGCCCATGGGTATTTATTATATAATTTATACTTTCTAATATGCATACACACACACATATATATATCACATGACCTTTCCTCTAATATCTGTTATCATGTTTAAAAGTAGAACCCAAACCAGTTCCACTATCTAAACCTCCAGCAAACTCAGCTTTTAAAAACAGCTGATCAAAGAAACAAATGACAGCTAAAATATATTAATATTAGGCAGGTCTAGGATGTGTGGTGGACAGGGGAAAACTTGTACATTCAGGAGAAAATGTGGCATAGTTACATGCGGCAGCCCAGAATTATCACCCTAGCTTTGAGGCCTTTTATAAGATACTGTGTAATAGAGAAGCCTGGAGGAAGGACAGCTAGCAAGACTATGCTTCAGGACTTTCCTCTAAGATGCCCCCGGGAAATCTCTCCAAAGTAGCTCTTCTATGGCCATAACTGTAGGAAATCCATTTCTTTATCTTATGATATTATGGGTTTAAGTAAGAGAAGAGAAGCATTTGAAATTTAAACCATGTGATTCTGTGTTATAGTTATAACTTTATATGCTGGTTATGTTGTCTATTAAATCAAAGTAAATACACTGTAGACAGAAAGTTCTCAAAATTCACCATTCAAAGGAACTGAAATACAACAGTGTCTGAGGCCCTCCCTCCCCTTCTTTCCTTTCCTTCCTTCTTTTCTTCTTTCCTTTCTTCCTTCCTACCTTCCTTCCTTCCAGCAGTACTGGGATTTAAAATTTGAACCCAGAGCCTCACACTTACTCACCTGGTGCTCTATCACTCGAGCCCCACTTCCAGCCTGCTATTTTCTCATTCTTTTTGAGGGAGTCTCACAATCGTGTTTGCCCAGACTGGCTTTAAACCACAATCTCCAGACATTAGTCTGCTGAGTAGCTAGGGTTATAAGCACAAATCATCAGTGCCCAGCAAGACTATTTCTTTATGAAGGATTGGATTTTTAATCAGATACACGATCATTTATTACCAGGCTATCATTATGGTTGAAAGAGATTTCTTTCATATCATTTTTACTTTGGGCACTTTTCCCAGCCATGAAACCTGCTCAAAGTGGGGGAATACCCACAGAGTCGCTTAACACCAGGCTGGAGACCAGGGCTCAGTGCGCAAACCACGCCATCCTCAAGGCAGCCGGCACGGAGCTGGCACCGTCCATCACAGCACCTCTCTCTGTGAGCCTTCCTAAAAGGTTTCTGAACTCATTCTATTGAATTATAAACTTGCCATTTACAGGATCGTAAGTCCTCTTTCAAAGTGTGTTGATACTTCTGATGGTTCTGGAGAGCTCAGAATGCCTTCCTGGAAGTGCAGGCCAAAAGGGTCCTTTCTTCAGAATTGCCTAGGATCCAGTTTCTACGCCCCTCAAAGTCTCAGTCTAGGTACAGAGTGACTCCAGTCCTAACAATACTACCAAAAGTCCACTGCGTATGAGAATTTCTTTTTTTAAGGAGATAAGGTTGTGCATTTGTTTATAAAAATGCTGATGAGAGATGAGTACCATTGTATCACACCTATAAATCTAACTACTCAGGAGGCTGAGAACTGAGGATTGTAGTTTGAAGCTAGCCACGGTAAGAAAGTCTTTATCTCCAAATAAGTACTGAAAGTCCAGAATTGGAGATGTGGCTCAAGGGGTAGAGTACAAGCCTTGAGTAAAAAAGCTCAGGAACAGTTCCCAGGCCCCGAGTTCAAACCCAGGACTAGCGTGCGCGCATGCGCGCGCGCACACACACACACACACACACACACACACACACACACACACCAATGAAACTGAAGCAAAGAGTGCTGTCATTTCTGGCTATGCTTCCGAGAAATCCTTCCTTACATAGGTTACAGTGAATACTTTCCTCAGAGTTATGCTTGTCTGCTAATTACACAAACCTATGACATGGTTAATTGTCCGTTAGGAGAAAAGCATGAAATCAGAAGCTCAAATCATGGCATATTTAAGTCTTTTAAATGACTGTCCTGGCCCCCCTAGCCTCTTGTTAGCAGTTATTTAAAAGCTTTCCTTTAAAAACTTTCTTTAAAGTCTCCCTTTCTATTCTGTTTCTTGGGCCCAGGCTTTCTGAGCTTGTTATGAGGACATTCAGTAAGCCCCAAGGGGCATCTAGTGTCTTTCTCCCCACTTTGGGGGGAAGGTGAGGTGGGATCATTTTCTGATCTATTTGAGTAAAAGGAAAGAATGGAAGAGAAGCTTATTGGCCTTAGATTTCTTTCATCCCTTTTGTTTCGGAAAAGAATAGAAGAGCAAGTGGCGTTTATTTTTCGTCCAGTAGCAGACAGGCCAAATGCACCCGGCCGCCCTTCCCCCCCAGGCGCACAAATCACTCTGTGCCTCACTCTAAGGTCTCCACACCTGTTGCTGTAAATCTCCATTGACCCCATGGAGGGAGAGCTGGCAATCATAGATCTGAAACCGAAGCTCCCACTAAATGAGGCCTCTTATCTTTGTCTTTCTGTATTTTCTTTTGGAAGCGGCATGGATTGGGGTATAGGTTAGCCATGCCTGCTGGAGAGATGGGCTGTTGTCCAGAAAGGACTGGCAAGGGGCCTAAGCAAGGCAGAGAAGGGTAAAAATAGTGCCTTTCTCCTCATCATTTAAGGGTGAAGGAGTCTCAGGGTGGAGCCCAGAGCAAGTGCAGAGGCAGCAGCAAAGCGGACAGACCCATGCCTCTCCTCTGCAAGCCAGGGCTCCAAGTGCATTGCCTCGGTCGCTGTTCCAGTGGGAGTCAGGCTGTGGAAGGGGCTGGATGGAGGGAAGCTCCTGAGCCCAGTACTGAAAGAGCTCTCTCGGGTGGAGGACCTTAAGATGAATGCCAGTGTGTCTACACAGCCACTTAGATTCTACATGTACAAAAAGAAAAAAAAGAATGATCACTAACATGCAGCTAGTCTTTCACTTACTTCTGCCCAGGGCCATTTTAAGTAGACTAGTGTTTCAGGGGATAGTTATCCTCGGTGCACTCGGTGTCAAGAAGGGTCACTTTGAGGGGGTGGGGCAGGCTTCTTCCCGCCTGTAGCATAGGAATGGGCGGGGCTAAAGGATAATGTGGGAGAGGGGCGGCCAGTTCAGAGATTTAAAGACAGAAGACACCCTGGCAGCTGAAAAGAGTGGGGGAGTTAGTTTAGAAATAAAGACTCTAGAATGGTTGGAATTCCTCTGGGGCTTCCACTAAGGAGAGAGAAAACAAGCCAGATGGGCCAGGTGGACAGCTCTTACATTCTCTACACACAGAAGCCCACAACTGCCTTCATTTCTGGGCAGAGTGCTTGCCTACCTCCCAGTATAAACACTGCCTAGAGCCGGTGCGATCGGTCCCCGCTTCCCACAACAGTTCCACTGAGAGCTGATTAACCCAATGAGTCTCAGGTCTATAATACGTTTTACACCTCATGCACCCAGGAGGTGGTCAATAAATACAACATGGATTTATGGGTCATTATACTGGGGGGAAGAAGAAAGTCAAAAACAAAATGAAACAAAAAATCCTCCATGGAAATTTCTAGCTGTGGTTTCAGGGCTCCACATTTCCAGAGGCAATGCCCCACGCTCTGTAAGATATGAGAAGCCTATGGGCTTCCTACTCCTACTTAAGTAAAATGCTCTAGAAGCTGCAGCAACTGGAAATGCAAGACACTCAGCATGCTCTGAGTGCTCTGAGCACTGACTGTGGGCCAGCTGGCTGTGGGTCAGCACGACTGTGTCATCTCTCAAGGTCAAAGAATGTTTCTTAAGAAAGGGCTGGAGTCAGATCAGTGGTACATGCCTGTAATCCAGCATTTGGGAGACTGAAGCAGGATCATGAATTTTCAGGGTAGCCTAAGCTACATAGTGAGACTCTATTCAAACAAACAAAAATACGGCTGGTAGAACACTTGTGTCAAACCCCTGTACTGAAAACAAACAATAAGAACAACAAAAATAAAAATAAAAACCACACACACACAAATGAAAGGTCTAAGAGATGTATATAGATATAACTTCTGAAGATGTTCATAGTCATCTTGTTTATGGTAATGAAAATTGGAACCAGCTAAGTATCTACCAACAAGAGGATAAAAATAAATGTGTTTAATTTATTTTTGATTAAAAGAGTGGTAAGAAGCCAGGTACCAGTGGCTCATGCCTGGAATCCTAGCTATTCAGGAAGCTGAGAGCTGAGGATTGCAGTTCAAAGCCAGCTTGGGCAGAAAAGTTCATGAAACTCTTATCTCCAATAAACCAACAGAAAACTGGAAGTGGCATTGTAGCTCAAGTGGTAGAGCACTAGTCATGAGTTGAAGAACTGAAGGACAGAGCCCAGGCCCAGAGTTCAAGCCCCATGACCAAAAAAAAAAAAAAAGAGTGGCAAGAGTAGTTGCTGAGCAGTATGTATAGAAGATACACTAGACAGTATTTATATGAATGCATGAATGTATGCAAGTACTCACTGTTCACAATTATTCCTCTAGTACATCACTCGCCAACAAGACTTTCTGCAACAATGGGAATATTTTATATCTGTACTGCCTAATATGGTAGTTAAAATGGCTACTGAGCACTTGAAATGTGGCCAGTATGACTGATCTCAATTAAAAAAAATGTTTGTGTGTGCCAATTGTGTTACTCTTGCTTAGCGTTTATGCTCAAGGCTGGTGTGCAACTATTTGTGTTATACCTGCACTTCTGGCTTTTATGATGGCTAACTGAAGATAAGAGTATCTTAGATTTATCTGCCCAGCTGGCTTCAAAGTGTAATCCTCAGATCTCAGCCTCCTCGGTGGCTAGAATTACAGGTGTGAGCCACTGGTGCTCAGTTCAATTTTAAATTTAATGCATAGAAATGGCCACATGTGGCTAGTAGACTCTGTCCAGCACGGCATAGAAGTAGACTATAACCCTAGTGGGGACAAAGATCTTTGTCCCTTGTGCTTGGCAAATGTTAAGTGTTTAATAAATAGCTATTGAATGAAAGAATTTCCTCTTAAGGGCTATTATGTCTGGAATCATGGAAGACTTCTACTTTATGTACTCTGTTCCATTTTGATTTTTCATAAGCAAATAATTTATGCAGAGGAAACAACAAGACTTTTAAATTATAAAACACAATATACAATACATCAATTTCATTTTTTCCTTTCTCTCCTGGCTGCCCAAAGTATGGCTTGCTTTGGGTGGTGGAGAGAAAGGCTGTTCCCTGGGAAGTGGGTAGTTTACTCCTAAGTATCTGGACTAATTTTCTCCAAGTGAACATCCTAGATGCTACTGAACCTCAGCCCCTCAGCCCTGCTACCTGGCAGAAGTAAGGTAGTGAAAAGTTCATTTGCAGGCCTCAGGCTTTCTATAACTCCTAGAGAGGTCAACAGCAGAATCTCAGTTTAGGGGGGGGGCGGGTAAGGTAGAAAACCTAACAGAAAATATGGTCTCTGTTGTTAGAAGGTGGGGCTAGGCACATTCTTCTTGGTTATTTGCAGGGTCAGCACAGTCCTGATTTATCACCTTGCATCTTAGTAGTCAGGTCCTAGGATACCTTTTCTCATCCCTGTGTAACTGTCAAGTCTGTCTGCTCATCTGAGTCCCACCCACCTTCCCTCAGTCCCCTCCCCAAGCCTTGGTGAATGCTACTGCCTGACCTCCAGTGTCAGGCCAGTGCCTCCAGCTCTTTCCTGTCTGCTCTTCTTCAAGTCTAGAGCTACAAGTTGGCTGATGAGCACCACTCCGCTGCCTCCCACAGCCTGTGGACCCTGCGTTGGCTACATCCACGTGTCTCAAACCTTGGTCTTTCCACCAATGTCTATGTACTGTCTGTTCTGATATTCACACAGCAGTTTTTCTATAAGCTGACCGTGAACCAGCTCATTTATTGATTGTAAACTGATCTACTGATCTTTTTCCTTTCAGTTCATATCTATTGAGTGATAAATGTGCCAGGCACTAGAGGTAGTATGCATATGCATAGAGCCTGTATTACAGGAAAGGGAAAGAAATATATATGTATATATACACATATATAGTTACATATTAACATATACATTATACTATGTTATTAGAAACAAGTAAGTTTCCAAATGAAAAATGGAGCAGAATTTTTTTCTGGTGCTGGTCTTGGGGCTTGAACTCAGGGCCTGGGTGCTGTCCCTGAGCCACAGCTCTCATTCCAGCTTTTTTTGTGTGTGTAAATAATTGGAGATAAGTGTCTCATGACTTTTCTGCCCAGGCTGGCTTTGAACAGTATTCCTCAGACCCTCCATTAAAGGATTAAAGGCATGAGCCATGGGCACCCAGCTAGAAAACATTTGTGATAGGCTCAAAAGAGCCTCTTGGACAAGCTGCGTTTTATCAGACTGTTTTCAAGTGGATAGGCAAACATTGCAGGTACCTAGGAAAAAGCTTCTAGGCAGAATGGTAACATGTGCAAAGGCCCTGAAACATGAAAATCTTAGGGTTTCCAAGACAACCATAGACAAGTGGCTGGTCTAGAGGGAAGGGACCCACGGTTACAGAGAAGTGTGGGGGGGAGTAAACAGGACTAGAGGGAAGGGACCCATGGTTACAGAGAGGTAGGCAGGAGGGAGTAAACCGCTGGATAAGGACTAGATGGCAAAGGATCCTCAAAGCCCGATGCCTTCTTGTGCTGAGCAAATGGCAGTGGTGTGGGATATGGGGCCAGGAAAGTAGCAGGCCACCTAGAGTGGCTGCTGAAACAGGGCAGTACATGAGCTCTGGAATTTTACACATCCAAACATTTCTGTGTCTCCTTGTCCCTTCCTGACAGTAGCAATACAATGAAACTCAATGGAGTAAAATAACACAACCATCCAAAAACCTGGGAGGAAGCTGGCATGTTAGCTTGGCATCATTACCAGCCATTTCTGTGAGAGACTCATATTGTAATGCCAGAGTCATCATCAGAGGGTGTGGTGGGCGGAGGGGAAATTAGAGAGGCCTCTGATTCACATCTCTGGTAATATTTGTTTAAGAGGGAGATAGTGAGGGGCAATCCTTAGCCAGTGAGGTGAGAGGCTGGCAGGTCTGAGAATCCAAGGTTCATCAGGTAGCTTTAAGAGCAGGAAGGGCCCTTATTACTCAGAGAGGAATTAGTGATTAAGGTGCCTTTTACATTTCACCAGATCTGGTTTATGTGCTGATTCACTCAGCAAATATTGACTGAGTCCCTGCTGTGGCCACTGTTGAGGGCATGGTATAGAATAGCAAAGATGCATTAAAGTTGTTTCCTACATCCCTGTCCTTTGCTGTCCCCCATGGTGGCTAGAGATGATGTTAACATCAGCATTTATTGAGTGCTTCTGGGTACCAGGTTGCTAGTCTAGGTTCTTGCCCTTATTGTTCAGAACTTCTCTAGGAAGAGGGGGATCTTATCATCTCTATTCCATATATGAGGAAAATAAGACACAGAGAGGTCAAGTAACTTGCCCCAAACCCCATAGCCAATTCATGGCAAAACCATTATTGGAAGCTGGACAGGTTAGACCCAGGTTCTTGAATGTTGTGTTTTTACCAGAAATCAACAAACACCTGAAGGATTATGAAAACCTGAGCAGCATAAACACTGTAAAACAGTTCAAATGTAAACAAATACCTGGGAGAAGGATCAGTCTAAGTTTTGACAAGTGCAATTTATGGGTTATTTAGGAGGATGTCCACATTTTTATTACATACGGATGCTACAGCTCAGCCGTAAGACACTAACCAGCACAGCTTTAGGCTGCAATAAAGTGCTGGAGGCTAACACCAAACACTCCCTGACCTGAAAGACATTTGTTCCTTCCAGAAGGCTAATGGTCACCAGAACAATGTCACTGGGTGTGTTCATTTGCTCATCATTACTCTCAATCTTGGTGAAAGTAACTTCCTGAGATTTTATCATAAGAAATAAGATTTCACTCCCAAGTCTGCTCTGCTTCGATACTGTTGGGGCAGCCGTTATTGTTCAATAGATTCCAGGTCTCTTTTCCAGGTATGATGGACTAAGGCAGGACACCAGGGCTGGGCAGTAAAATGCTAGTGGCAGTGGCAGATGCTGATTCCAAATGGCATCAGAAGCTGGTGTACACATTACCACTTCCTTTTGCTCTGTGATCAAGAAAGCCAGGAGGCTCTGTCTGCCTGGCAGAGCCTCACAGTTCTGATGGAGACACAGAGCCTAGAGAAGACACCGGTCACAGTTATTATAAACTACAATCCACCTCCATCTCAGAGCTCTGCATCTACAGACTCAAAAGGCCATACATAGAAAAATTGCATCTGTATTGAAATGTACAGACTACTTTTTCTAAACTATATATCCAACTATCTATACAACACCAACTACCTATACAACAGTTACATTGGCTGAGGCATCACAAAAAACTAGAGAAGATTTAACATATGCGAGCAGATGTGTAGGTTATTTGAAAATGCTTTACCATTTGTAATGGATTTACTTGGGCATTTGAGGATTTGACTGTCTGTAGATGTACTGGAACCAGTCCCTGATGAATACTGAGAGATGACTGTATGGAGATTTGTTGGTTGTCTGTTATTAACTCAACTGATATAAACATCAACCTTTTAAGATCTAAGTGAAAAACAAGAAAATAATCTACAGAGCCAATGCTAAAAGAAATGAAAGCATATAATAACTGCCGATTGCTATATTTTAGATATATTTGTTATTCACATCCCATCTTCTTGGCAACAGGATGAAAGAAGTAGATATTATTTCCATACAGAAGGAAGACGACTTAGCCAAAGCTGCACAGATAGCAAGGGTCAGGAGTTTCAAATCCAAGTCAATCTAAATCTTCTGGTTATTTCAGGCTATTATTATTAATCTTATTTTATTTTGTCAGTCATGGAACTTGAAGTCAGGACCCAGGGACTGTCCTTGAGGTTTTGTGCTCAAGGCTATCATTCTACTACTTTGAGCCACAGCTCCACTTCCAGTTTTTTGGTGGTTGATTGGTACTAAGAATCTCAGACTTTCCTGCCCAAGCTGACTTTGAACTGTGATCCTCAGATCTCAGCCCCTTGAGTAGCTAGAACTACAGGCGTGAGCCACCAGCACCCAGTTAGCTATTTATAAAAAGCATGTGAAACTAGATTGACTCTATGGGCCAAACACAGAAACCCAGGTGGGAGGGGCATCCCAGCAAGCAGGCATTTACCAAATGTGTACCATGTGGCTTCTCTCAGGTAAGTTACCAAGTAAACAAGACAACTGGTGGTAAGCTAATAGTGTTGTGTAGGCTTCAGTGGGCAAAGCGGCAAGGGAAGATCATTAGCTAGGGTAGGGATGCCGTAACACAGAGTATATTCAAAGTATGGGAAGGGGAGAAAAGAAAAAGGCAATAGAGAAGGAAAAGCTGGGAAAGCAGTGAGGAGTAATGTGGTGCATGCTGGTATGAGCTGATAACATCAAAGCCACCCTCAAGAGTGGCAGCTTGCAGCCCAGCTGGCTTAGGTAACTAAAGCAGGCAGCACACATTCCCTGGGGGCAGCTGCACTCAACTCAGGAGGAAAATGGCTCAGGCTGGTTCCAATTACATGATGGGTGACATAATCCAAGTAAGGAGAATCCTTCCCCTTCGCAAATGAAGAAATAATGACAGTCATGAGTAGTAATGGCTCACAGAAGGGACTGCTAGGCCATAATCCAGGCTCAAGAATCCAAGCAGAGAAACTCCACATTGGACATTAAAGGCACAGTCCTCATCTTGATAACTGTAGAAAGGCTAGTCCTTCAGGTAGATTCAAGGATAAACTAAAGGGCTCTTGTAACTTGGAGATCTTGATTTCATCTAGGAAAAAGGTAATAGCTAAAATGACAAGAAATGTAAGACATTCATCCTGGGAGCTCAGGTGTCAGGTGTGCCTGGAGGTTGGGGGTGGGGAAGGTGTCCTAAGCCACAGGGTCTCTAAGGGCTTGGCTGAGAGATCTCTGTGCTGTGGCACTGAACAGAGGCGCTTCCTGTGGTCGGTGTTGTGGGGCACATGGGCAGCAAAGATGGCGCTGAGAGGGAGTTGAGTGGGCAGAGCCCAATTTGTTTACCTTTAGTGCGTAAACATAGAAGTTTAGGTGCATGATAGGGTGTGACCTTTACAGTGATTGGTTGGTTCCTTTTCCTCCCCATGCTACCGGGTCTCTTTTGCTTTAAAAAGTGCTTGCTGTGTGTTAATAAATGAGTTCCTGTCCCCGCTGGGCTAAGGGAGGCTGGAGAACGGGCAGTGGCGCACTTACCCGAAGACCCGTGTAAGGAGGGAAAAGCCAAACTGAGAGAAGGCAGGGGAAGGAGGGGTATTTTGAGGGTAAAAGGAGCCTGTACCCCTCCAGTACCATTGTACTGAGCATGTTCTGAGGGGCAGGGACTGGAGGGAGGCTCAGGCATGCTCTTCTCTGCCAGAAATGTCCTCCTGCCTTCTGAGACTGGTAAACTTTCATTTTCCTTCCTATGCAGTTCAGCTGTCACTTGTCCCTTGGGTAACAGCTTAGTAGCCTTGGTGCTGAGACTCTATTTACAAGCCCATGAAAGGCACTGTTGACTCCTGGCACTTTCGCTGGGAATAAGGAATCACCTCGCTCCCTTGCTATGATTTGGATGTGGTTGAAGTACATCCTGCAGAGATCTGTATGTGGGAGGCTTAGTCCCAGTGTGGCAACACTGGTCCGTGGTGGAGTCTTTAAGGAGTGGGTCCTGGAGGAAGGTAGTCAGGAAAATGGACACATTACCCTAAGAAAGATAAATGCTAGTCCCTTGGAATGAGCAAGACTAAGCCTTCTGTCCCCATGTGATCACTCTTGTGATCCTGTCTTTGTGTTACCATCTGGCCATGAAGCCCTAACCAGAACTAGCCCTGTGTTCTCACACCTCTAAGTTGTGAATACCTAACCCTCGTTCTTTGGTCATTTCCCAGCAGGTGGTATTTTGTTATAGAAATGGAAGATGGACTAAAACACTAGCTTCAGAATGCCACTTTCTGTTGGCTGAAGTAATTCAACATGTATTTTTGCAGTCCCTGCAAGCATCAGGTAGATTCCAGATAGGTAGCAGTGCACAAGACAGTGTTCTTGCATCACATTCTAGTTATGGGGACAGTGAAGTAAATGTCAGGATGTAATAAGTGATATGAATAAAAACAAAGCAGGGTACGGCCAGTCGAACAGATGGCTTTCCTGCCCTTTTCAGCGTCTTTGGGCTGGTCTTTTTGTACAGCAAGGCTGGAAAACTAAAGGCTCTATTTATTGGCTATTCGGCTCAAGAGCCTAGGTGGTTCCCCATTTAAATCTCAAAGATCCCAGGAATACCATGCTAGGTCATTATTCCATCATCTTAAACCTGTCCCCACCCTCAGACAGAGAGCTTCTAGAAGCTGGACACACCTGGTTCAATTTCTGGCAGCACACGAAAAGCACACACCAAATTTTTGTTGAACAAGTGGTCCCATCAGAAAAAGAGGCTTGCCCTGATATGGATGAGAGGCAGTCACAAAATTAGGATATGAGCACAAAGTGCCCACTGTATGGTGAGTGCCAGGAGGCCCTCACCAAGCAGTCACTAAAGAGAAGCCACCCCTAGCTCCTCCATTCAGAGCCTCGTGTTTGCCAAGTAGGCACTCTACTATTTGAGTCACGCCATCAGCTTTACACCTTCTTGTGCCAGTCCTGGGGTTTGAACTCAGGGCCTAGGTGCTGTCTCTGAACTTTTCCTTTAAAGGCTAGTGCTCTACCACATGATCTACAGGCTCCACTTCTGGCTTTTCCCTGGTTAATTGGAGATAAGTCTTACAGTCTTTCCTGCCTGGGCTGGCTTCAAACTAAGAGCCTCAGATCTCAGCCTCTTGTGTAGCTAGTAGTACAGACATAAGTACTGACACCTAGCCTCTCATCCCTTTTTGCACTGGTTATTTTCGAGGTAGAGTTTCTCTTTATGCCTGGCTAGCCTGGGTTTCAATTCTGCTACTTGTGCTTCCTCATGTTTCCGGGGTTGGCAGGAATGCACACTACATTCCTAGTTGGTTGGGATGGAGTCTCAAAAGCTTTCATGCCTGTGGTGGCCTTGAACAATGATCCCACAATTTCTGCCTCCCAAATAGCTAGGATTACATGCTTAAGCAACAGTGACTGGCTTGCTGTGAACATTTTGATATGAGAACATTCCTCATCAAATAGAACTTGCCTGTACAGTTCAAAGATAGCTAAGAATAGGATCTATATAAAGCTACATTGCAAGAGAAAAGTGAAGATTAAAAGCATTATGCAGAAGGCTATTTGGCATTATTTGAATATGGCATTACCCTGCTGTTAGGAAGGAAATGCCACAAAATAATTACAACAAGGAACAAAGTGGAAATAACCAGCTGCGTTAGTATGTGACTGTCCCAGAGTCTGGCTGCAGCCCCCCGCCTTGCACTTGGGCACTAGTGGACATGGGACAGGGCCCTGTTCACATTCAAGAAATCCCTTAGTAACTAATTCATGGCTTAAAAAAATTCTTGTTGAACTCAAGCATTGGGCTTATTAGGATGTGTTTTGCTGTATTTCAGAATGGAGAATGCCTGAGAGTGGGCCGTTTACAAAGAGCACAAACGTCTTCAGGCCTCTGGAGGCTGAGAAGCCCAAAATGAAGGTGCCTGCATGTGGTGTGGGCCTCCTGGCTGTGTCCTGACATGACAAAGGTCAGAAAGGCAAGAGAGAACTAATTGCTTCTAACCAGCATTTTTTTTTAGGACAGAGCCCTCACAGCCAGCTCAAGGTCCTCCCTGTAATCCTGGCAACATCTGCATTTGGATGGACACACTTGGACTACAGTGTGGAGACCACCTCCTTGAATCCGCAATGTGGTGGGCCCTGTGTGCCCTAACTCAGCTTCCTGGGTCTCCTCCCTACCCATCAATGTACCTAAAATAGAACCACGTGGGAGGGATGCATTCAGACACATGATGCACCTTTATTTTTAGCCACAGAGAACATTTTATTTCTCAAACAATGCAATAAAAGCCTAACACATAAGAACACCTGGATGTGGTACAGGCAATTATTCAGCAAGTACACCCTTAGATACTAACAAGGGTAAAAAAGCTAAAAATATTCTCAATGGACTCTCACTGAATGGTAGATACTTGTCATTTTAAGCCTACCTTGTCTCATTTAGTTGCATCTGGATTAATAGAATTATAATTGCTACACATATTATTTCTCAGCACTTATGTTAATGTAGACCAAGACTGAGAGTACTCTTACTTATTTGTGTAAATGGCATATTGCTACTTATTAAAAATGGATTTTTCAGCTGAGCAACAGTAGCTCCTCAGGAGACTGAGATCTGTGGATCGTGATTCAAAGACAGCTTGGGGAGGAAAGTCTATGGAACTCCAACTAACCACCAAAGCATCAGAAGTGGAGGTGTGGCTCAAGTGATAAGCCATAGTCCTTGAGTGAAAAAGATTAGAAATATACCCCGGCCCCAGAGTTTTAAGCTCTAATGTGGGAATAACAACAACAAGCAAAGTGCAACAATGTTATTGAGTCTGTGATGGGGAGAAGACAGTGGAAATGGGACTGCTTTCATTATACCATGTCTCAGAAATGGTAGGTCGATTCTATGGCCCCCATGTCATAGCAGAACCTGAAAAGCAACACTAAGCACTAAGGACAATAAGGAAAATAGTTATCCTTCTAGTCTTTGAAAGTCCAAGTCAGAAACTGCAGCACTGATGACTGACACTTATCACCACTGTCTTATGAATTATGACAAAAATCAAATTGCCTATAGATACTTTTCTAGTGACACATTTATCACCTAAGCTTTGTTTTTAGGATAAAACTGGCTGACCCCTCTTCTCACAAGTCTGGTTTAACTGGCATAGATGAGCCATAGTATATTTCGGTTCACTAGCTGGCTACTGTCATCAGATGTTTGACTAGAGGCATCCTGCAAGGTTCTGGCCATTTCTTCCAAGTAGCTAATTTGTAGGAGAATCTCTGCACACTCCAGCTGCAAGGAGCACAGAGGCCATTTAGCATCCTTCCTATTAGCAAAGACAGGATGCTTTACAAAGGGCTAATGCTTCACTCAAAGATATTTGTTTTCCTAAAAGAAATTTCCAGACGTCAACTTATTTCAGCAGGAAAGTGCTTTCCAGAAGGCATATCTTTTCTCATCATATGGAAGGTCACCTCTCCCCCTGCATCTTGCACTAGGCTGACTGCCATATTATCTACCTATTCTGTCTTCAGATGGAGCAGTAGGTGGTATTGACTTTATACTGTATCAAGGCATGTTTACTATGAATTTAGCCATGACCATAGAACAGGACAAGATATTCTTTTGTGTGCATACCTGTGAGCTACCATGATAACCCTTAAAGCTACTCAAAACTAAATCTCATTAAATTAAAATATAATATTTTGTTCCATCATCATGAATGAAAAACACTTTAAAGCTTAATAATACCAAATGAAGAGCAATACAGTGGCATGTACTAAAACCAGAAACACATAGAAAATGTGTACCCTTTAATCTAGTAATTATACTTTGATGAAGCTATCCTAGAAATAAGTTTCCTCAGATACAAAGAAGCATGGATAAGGGTGGCCATTATACTGGCTTACAACCAATAATAATTAGAAGCAATTCTTTAATATGTGCATTAATGGATAAAGATTAAATAACATGTGCCATTGTTAAAATGATCTATATACAATGGAGAGAAGAAGAGTGGGTGAAATAGTCATAATATCCAATGTACATAGGTGACAATGGAACCAGGTAACTGGGGTGGGGTAGGAGGGATTGAGACAGATGGGAGAGAATGATGGAAGGGATGACACAGACAAAGATACGTTGTACTGAATTAAATCCCTTTTTACAATTATTTAAAGGTAAATAAAAAAATCTGTATGAAGCAACTTGAAAATAACTATGCAATATTAAGTGGGATAAGTAAGTTAGAGAACCATCGAGTAGAATGTCATATATGACTTAAAAACCCTATGGGCTTTCAAAACTATACATATGCATGGGAATACTCAAAAAGAGTGTGGAAGACTCTATCCACTGGTGACTGGGTCACCAATAGAAAGAGGAGTGCAATTAGAAAAGAAAAGACATTGGGAGGATGTGTGCTGTCATCTGTTTTGTCTACACGTTGTGTTAGGAGGTTCATTCACACATAGAAGCACTGTGAACCTCATTTAAAAGCTTGTCCCAGAAACTCTGGTTTCTTCCTTACTTATAGAGCTCTGATCTCTACATAAGGTTTTCTCCATCTCCTCTTACCACCCCATTCTTGGCCCCAATTTTCTTTACTTCAGCACTACATTTAGAACTGATTCTGGCTAGATCATAAAACTGACCTTGGAAAATGATTTCTTTTTCTGCCAGTGCTCAGGGGCAGGAGCAAGGGGCAGTCCATGGTAAAATCTTCAGCTCAAAAAAGTATCACACTACAAGAAATAAAAGCCAGATGATAGTGTTTCTTATCAATAGAAAGTTCCAGCTCCCACTAATGTATGACCTACCTCCTTATGGTGTCACAGATCAGATGTTCTTGGCATATTTTTCAGGCTAAACAAAATAAAATATTTCAAATGGAATAATTCTTTTATTGACTTTTAAATATTTTTTGTTTTGTTTTGTTTTTTCTTCTAACCTCTCAGTTCTGTCCCTATGTGATCTGTGGTACTCCTTCTCTTTTTTTTTTTTTTTAAAAGAAAGAATAAGTGTCAGCTTTATATATCAAACATTTCAGAGGCTCTTTTCTTTTTTTTTTTCTGTGGCACAGGAGCTTGAAATAAGGGCCTGCACAAGCTTGGCTTGCTTGCTACATGGCTGATATTCTGCCATTTGAGTCATGCCTCCAGTCCAGCACTTTGCTGGGTAATTGATGATGGAGTCTAGAGTCTGACAGACTTTTCTGCCCATGTTGGATCTCATGTGTGATTCTTCAAGTCTCAGTCTCCTTAAGTAGCTAGGATAACTGGTGTGAGCCACCTTTGCCTAGCTCTTATTCCTAAATTAACTCAATCTTAAAAGTGAATCCCGAATCTCTTTAAAATCATTGCCAAGCTTTTAACGGTTTAGAAGAATATAGAAGCCTGTGAACTTGGAATAATGCATAACAGTGAAAAGGTGAAACAGATTGCTTGAAAAAGTTGAGATTTTTCTCTATTGCAGAGAAAATTGGTCTGGATGGCTAATAGCGGGCCAACACTCTGAGAGTGGCATCTGGGGTCTACCTTTTTAGCACCATAGTTTTCCTTCCAAATCTGTAATCATCAGCCTATCACAGGCTTAGCTCAGAGGCCAAAAGTGCTCTCAACATCTCAAAGGAAAATATATAAAATTGTTCTATGTTATCAATAAATATATCTCATTGAGTATTTTTAGAAGAATAAGGAAGACAATGTTTCAAAATTACCCAAGCAGCCCAACTCTAAAAAGTTCATATATATATATATATATATATATATATATATATTTGAAGTTCAAACTGCTTTTTTTTTTGCCAGTCCTGAAGCTTGAACTCGGGTCTGGGTTCTGTGAGCCCCTCTGTGCTCAAGGCTAGCACTCTACCACTTGAGCCACAGTACCACTTCTGGCTTTTTCTGTTTATGTGGTACTGAGGAATTGAATCCTGGGCTTGATGCACGCTAGGCAAGCACTCTACCACTAAGTCACATTCCCAGCCCTTACACTGCTTTTTGAACAAAGCTCTTGAGTCTTTATTTTTCAGTACTGAGTCTTGGCTGTTTTTGTTCAAGGCTGGTACCACTTGAGAACCATTATTCCACTTTTTGCATTTTGTTGGTTAACTGGACACAAGAATCTCTTGGACTTTTCTGTGTGAGCTGGCTTTGAGTCATACTCCTTTGATCTCAGCCTCTTGAGAAGCTAAGATTACAGATGCAAGCTACCAGGAATGAGGCTTTCTATAATTGGAAAGCAAATGATTTACCACAACTATCATTGCAAATAAGGTCACAGCAATCATTACAACTTTTAATCTTCTCTATCAACAATATTATTTGTGTTTCTGAATTTTTCCATATTATAGCTTCTTATTTTAATTTCTAAAAATGTTAAGAAGTAAGGCACTGGTTTTTCATGCCTGTAATACGACTTAAGAGGCTGAGATCTAAGGATCAAAGTTTGAAGTCAGCCTGAGCAGGAAAATCTGTGAGACTCTTATCTCCAGTTAATCACCAAAAGAAGCTGGAAGGGGAGGGGTGTCTTAAGTGGTAGTGCACTAGTCTTGAGCAAAAAAGATTAGGGACAGCACCTAGGTCCTGAATTCAAGCCCCAGAACTATAAAACACACTCACACACACACACACACACACATACACACACACACGTTAAGAGTTAAAAATTGGCCTGCATTCTTCATACATCCTAATTTTCAGCATTGGGACTTTCAAAATAAAGGCCTCTTCCAGGCCATGGGATTCCAGCCATCCTACTTGTACTGGTGTCTGGGAATGTGGCTTGGTGGAAGAGTGCTTGCCTAGCATAGGTTTGATTCCTCTGTACCACATAAACAGAAAAAGCCAAAAGTGGCATTGTAGCTCATGTGGTAGAGTGTTAGCCTTGAGCAAACGAAGCTCAGGGACAGTGCCCAGATCCTGAGTCCAAGCCCCAGGGCTAGCAAAGATAAAACCACAAACAAACAACAACAAAAGAAAACAACAACACTGCACTGGTCTCATTGCGCTTTCGTGACTTCTTCGCCCTAATTCCATCTAGTTGATTACTCAGCTAGAAAACATCTCAGCAAATCACACTCCAAGAACCCATTCTCCCATTCAGATCACACTGAGAAAACTATCTGTAATAAACCCTGGGTTTCGTGAGGGATGGAAAACATCTCAGCAAATCACACTCCAAGAACCCATTCTCCCATTCAGATCACACTGAGAAAACTATCTGTAATAAACCCTGGGTTTCGTGAGGGATGGCCATTTGGAGAGGGCCTGCCATTCACAGAGAAACTGCCAGACAAGAAGCCACGGTCATGTCATTACTCTGAATGAGTCCTGGCTTTTATACACTAGGGACAGTGAAATTCTAGTGCTATCAGGGCAAAAATAGCACTTCTCTCCAAATTAATGTACTAATTCAGTACAAATACAAGAAAAAAATCACAGAATAAGGTCTGTATGTGTGCGAGAGATTAAAAAAGACTAAGACCACTGTAGGTGAACATAATGCTAGGTAAGAATGTCTAAGACAAAGTTAAAGATGAGCTGCTCATTCTACATATGTAGTAATTAAGATTATATGTAGTAATTAAGATTAATTAAAATAAACAATCTTTACAGTCCCAGGCACACATGGAACCTGATACTTGGTATTGGCAGTCAAATTCCATGGGGAAAGACACGTGTTTACCCAAAACCAATATTACATGTCATTCCACTAGTACAAAGTAAATGGGACAAGCCAGATGTGTTAAGACCAAATTGTGAAAAAGTCTACAAACTTAAAAATTTTCAAGAACTTCAAGATACCATGCAGAAAGTACAAAGCCATATACAGTGACAATGACTCATGCCTATCATCCCAGTTACTGAGAGCTAGAGTATTGACATTCAAAGCCAGACACACAGAAAAGTCCAAGACTCTATCTCCAATTAAGCAACATAAGACTGGGCTGGAAGCATGGCTCACGTGGTACAGTACCAGCCATAAACAAGAAAAGACAAGGGAGAATTAAATATACTAAGTTCAAGCCTTGGAATGGGGGAGGGGGAGATATGGGTGGGGGAGAAGAAGAGAGAACAAACCTTAAGAATTCAAGGCATTTGTAAGATACAAAACCAACAGAGAAATAGCTAAGCTAAAGAAGAAATCCAGGGGCAAATCAACAGGAAGAGACAAACAACATCCAAGTTGAAAAGAGACAAAGCACACAAACAGGCAAAGTTGAGAAGAAAGCAAATGAACTAGGAAAAAAAAACATGCACAGAAATATTTCACACAGAATCAGGGAAACAGTTATGATGCACATTTCCAAGTCTGATGCTCTTCAGCTCTTTCAGGGACAGATACAGCAGACACTGGGAAATTCAGGAGGAAAGGCAAGGTTAAGAATAAAAGAGATTAAATGAGAGAAGGCAGTCCAGCTAATGCTTTGCAAATGCATTTTCTTCCCTCTTTCTTCCTGGAACATGGGTCTCTCCCTCCCTCCCTTCTTTCTCTTTCCCTCTGTCTTTGGCACTAGAGTTTGAGTGTTACTCAGGTACTCTACTACTTGAGCTATTTATCAGACAGAGTCTTTCACTTTTGCCCAGAGCTAGCCTGGGACCCTGATTTTCTATTTCTCCTATGTATACCTAGCATTATAGATGTGAGCCATCATGCCTGGCTTGTTAATTCCTCATACTATAATCCTTCCAATCTCTACCTCCTGAATAGCTGGGATTACAGGTGGGGACCACTGTGCTTTGCAAGCATATAATAAGCAGAGCCTCAGTGATCCTAGCACCTTAACAAAGGTCCATCATCACCATAAAACTTAGACATCACGGTTGCAGCCTGTGTCATAGAAGACACAAGGACAGGGTTGGGAATGTGTCTTAGTGGTAGAGTTCTTGCCTAACATGCATGAAGCTCTGGGTTTAATTCCGGAAGTAGTGCTGTGGCTTGAGTGGTAGAGGTAGCTGTGGCTAGCCTTGAGTAAAAGAAGCTCAGGAACAGCACCCAAACCCTGAATTCAAGCCCCAGGACTGGCAAAAACAAAAAGACACAGGGATTATTAAGACCTGGGTGTACTAGCTGTGGCATTTGGGGCAAGATTTTAAATTCCAAATCTTACTTTTCTATAGAGACAGAACCACAGAGCTATCAAGAAAGTAAGAGCAGCTGGGCGCTGATGGCTCGTGCCTGTAATCCTAGCTACTCAGGAGGCTGAAATCTGAGGATCATGGTTCAAAGCCAGCCTGGGCAGGAAAGTCTGTGAGACTCTTATCTCCAATAAACTACTAGAAAACCAGAAGTGGTGCTGTGGCTCAAGCGGTAGAGTAATCTCCTTGAGCTGAAGAGCAGAGGGACAGCACCCAAACCCAGAGTTGAAGCCCCATGACTGAAAGAAAAAAAAAAAGAAAAGAAGAAAGAAAGGAAGAGCACAGAGCTGCACACATGTAATCAGAGCTCATATTCTACTGGTGGTAGCCTGCCAAGTCCCCTTACTGCAACCAAGTTCACACATGGAAATGTATTTATTTCCAACTCCTGCATCTATGTGTGCAGGACAAACCCATGCAATGTGGCACTAGCATCTGAACCAGCATGTGAACAGTCTCGATCCTTCCCTTTGCCTTCCAGGGTGTAATTCATGGGGGTGGACAGGCTGGATTTAAATCAATGGGCGGGTTGATTCTTTTTATGTCTATTTCCAAGGTCGTAATATGTATTTTCTGTCTCCCACATCCTGCCTTCTATTTTCTTCTCCCTATATAGGCACTTTGAATACCAATTTATTAAAAGGAGGCATCTTCAGAGACAGCTTAAATAGACTCTAGCATCCTGAGGCTGAGTTAAAATTCTGAGTGCATAGCTTGCTGTAGGGGATATGCAGGATGGGCGGCCCAAAGGCTGGGCCTTGTCAAGTTTTTGCTGGGCCATGAGTTGTCTGGAAACTGAGGCAAAGCCACACACCTCACTGGTGCTCAAGTTCTCAGTGTAAGATAATACCCTCAGAACGCCAGTTCACCGCACACACACCTGCATGCTCGTCTTGTAACCATGGCATTCCCAGTATACACACAATGAAGAGCTGGCCCCAGGTTCTCAGTTCAAGAGCAGGAAATGTGCAGGCTGGTCTTAAGAGCATATTGTCTGCATCTCTGACAACCATCTCTAACTACCGCTGTCCCTGATGGCAGCCCTGTGCCCTTTCCATGTCTGAGGTTTTAGCACTTTCATTCCTGACTTAACAGGTGTTTTCCCTCAAACTCTTTTCCACATGGTCTGACTTCCCTCAGGGCTCCCAGAAGAGAATTTCCCCTACAAGGATACTGAGAGGCCCAGGGAAATAAATTCCTCTTGGCCACTGGCTCCACTCTGAGGACGCCAGTGTTCTGGCCACCCTGAAGGCCCATCCTTTCCTTTCCCACTTTCTGGAAGATGGATGGCTACAGGGGAATCCACAAGGGCCAGCCGCCAATGCTCTGCAGAAACAATGGGAGCCCAAATCCTTTATCTTTTCTCTTAGGACCGGTACCACCAGAATGTGACAATGTACAACATGTCTTTGGACCTGGGTCCAGAATGCAGGAGGACAGAGTAAACACAGCTCCTGGACACAGACTCACCCTAGGCAGTGAAGCCTGGCATTGTGGTGCCCATGGCTGATGCACTTTGTAAAGCTGACCATGGGTCTGTTTTTGGCAGAAGGCTGGGCAAATGGCACCAACCAACACATCGGTATGCCCAACAAGATATCAGACACTAGTGGACAGAGGACAAGACAAAAGAAGATGTCCTGAGACCAAATCTAGAGACAAAAGAAGTCTGTTATGCTACAAATGGCACTAGCCTGGCAAGATAATAATTTAAAATATTAATGGATTGCACATCACACTTAAAGTCACACTTTTTTATTGTGAAAATACAGTACAGAGAGGTTACAATTACGTGAGCAAGGTAATGAGTACATTTCTTATCAAGCATTGTTGCCTCCTCCTTTGTTTCCCCTTCCCATCCCTGCCCTTCTATCTCCCCACCCCCTTCCTTTAAGTCACACTTCTTTTGACCTTACAACCCATCTCCTCTGTTAGGCTTTGGAGATACTGGGACAATCGAAAGAAACAAGTCTGAAGACTACAGTAAGAACCCAGTGTTGAGGGTAGTATGGAACTAGATGCAACTGGGGTGGAGGAAACAGAGAGGTGCTGGGAATACACAGTATGATTAAATGCTACAGGTTCAAGAGCAAAGGAGGCCCTGCTCCTTACCATCTCTGCCATAAAGCCTTGGAGAGAAAGATGGACTCTCAGACGTGTTTATAGCTTTATAGAACAAAAGCAGGGGAGAGTAGGAGGGGCCTATGCTTTGCCTTTTGAAAGGAACACAGGAAAGACAAAGACAGAGCAGAAACAGCCACCTAAAGCCATGGAGTTTTCCAAGGCCCAGTAGAGCCTGTGGCAGGTGCTATACCCCTAAGTCCTGCTTCCAGCCCTGTTTTGTGCTGATTATTTTTGGGATGGGGGCTCATTTCCTGCACAGACCTGTTTCTGGACAGTAATCCTATTTTTCACTTTTCATTGTAGCTGGAATGACAGACACACATCACCATACCGTACCCAGCCACTTTGGTTGGGATGAAGTCTCATGGACATTTGTGTCCAGCTTGCCTGGAATCTCAATCCTCCCTATCTCAGTCTCCTATGTAGCCAGGAATATAGGTGTGAGTGTGAGCTACTGTGTCCAGTTACTGGTTGAGAAGGACTTTTGTATGTATGCCCAAGGCTGGCCTTGAAGTAGCAAGAATTACTGGTGTGATCCACTGACTTCTGACTTAGAGAAAAAAATGTGCTGGTACTAGAGCTTGAACTCAGGGTCTTGTACTCACTTGGATTTTTGCTCAAAGCTGGTATTCTATCACTTGAGCCATTCCTCCAGTTATAGCCTTTTGCTGGCTAAGTGGGGATAAGTCGCTCAGATATGTCTGCTTGGGCAGGCTTTGAACTTGGTCTTCGGATCTCAGCCTCCTGAGTAGCTGGCAGAGATGTGAAATGTCCCCTGAAGATCTGTGTGTTGTAGACTTGGTCTTCAATGCAGCAGTGTTTAGAGGTGAGGCTTGAGAGGTGATTGGGTCAAGTTAATCAGTCAATTAACTCATTAATAAATTCACAGCTGAATGTGCTATTAGAAAGTGGGGCCTAGTTGGAGGAAGTAGGCCACCATTTCTCTCTGGTCTCTGTCTCTCTTTCCATCTGTCTGTCTGTCTCTCTGCTTCCAGGCCACTGTGAGGTAAGCAGTTTTCCTCTGTCCCATTCTCCTACCATAATATGCTGTTTTAAGACAGTGCTGGGCCAAGTGATCACTGTCTAAAACTGGGAGCCAAAATAAATTCTCCTCCTTTTATGTTGTCATGGCAATGACTAATACACAGCTGACTAATACAATTTATCATACAGCAGAACATTTATGCTTAGATTGATACCTGCTATCCTGAGAAAAGTCTAGTTTATGATAAACGCACCCTAAAAGATAGTTTAAACTGACTGATCTTTCCTTCCTTTCTTCCTTCCTTCCTTCCTTCCTTCCTTCCTTCCTTCCTTCCTTCCTTCCTTCTTTCTTTCCTTCCTTCCTTCCTTCCTTTCTTCTTTCCTTCCTTCCCTCCTTCCTTCCTTTCCATTATTATTATTATTATTTTGGTCAGTTGTGGGGCTTGAACTCTGGGCCTGGGTGCTGTCCCTCAGATCTTCAGCTCAAGGCGAGTGCTCTACCACTTGAGCCACAGAGCCACTTCTGGTTTTCTGGTGGTTTATTGGAGATAAGAGTCTCACAGACTTTCCTGCCCAGGCTGGCTGTGAACCATGATTCTCAGATCTCAGCCTTCTGAGTAGCTAGGATTACAGGCGTGAACCACCGGCGCCCGGCTTTCCTTTCCCTTTTGATGAAGTGAATGGCCTCTTTTGAGTACTAAAAGTACTTGTTTCCTTAAAACAAACACACAAAAACTCTAAATACCTGTTTTATAACCTCCTTAGGAAGGAAGAGAAGCAGAGGGAGCAGAAAAAGACACTGACAACTAAACCAAACACAGTATGGTAAACTGTATATCAGCAGGCATGCTGCATGGCCTAGGAACAGAGGAGGGCTTGTTATTCTGACCCTGGAAATCTCTGAATGTCCTCAACTCTTGTCTAGCCAACCAGAATCTTCAAGAAGACTAACTTATAATCAGAATGTCACAATCTACTCAGTATTATGGGGGATGAGGGGGCATTGTGTCAGGAACAATCTCTGCATACACACACTCTCCATGCAATCCTCCTAATGTTTTCCAGCCCTTTGAAGTTACAAGAAGCCATGTGACTAGTCCTTGCCAAGAGGCAGGAAAAAGTGATCAGCCAAGAACCAGCCAGCATGAAAGTCTCCAACTCAGCCCTTGTTCTTCCCTGTCATGGTAGCTGTGCAGGTCTCCAGATGGCAATGCTTCAAAATGTCTGAGCCTGCACCAGCCTCAGTCTTTGAGAAAATGTGTAGAACAGAAACCCACTTGAGCCAACACTTCAATTTCTGGCTTTTTGCTGGTTGATTAGAAGTAAGAGTCTCACAATCGTTTCTGCCTGGGCTCATTTTAAAACACAGTCCTCAGATCACAGCCTGTAAGGAGCTAGGATTACAGGCATGAGCCATCAGTACCTGGCCAAGCTCTTGAACTTTTGGGGTTAATTTGTTAATGTAGCAAAAATTTAGAATATTCTGACCAATGCTAATGATGATGAGTTTGAAAAGGACACTGGTTAGACGATAAGATGAGCTAGTATTTTAAAAACAAACTTCTGAAAGAAAGTGACAAGCAGGAAAGTGTGATCTATCCATAGACAGAGTATCCAGTTAGGATTAGATGCCACACTGGCAAAAAGAAAGAGACAGGAGGAAAACAAGAAAGCTACTTCTTTGTTATCTGATGCCCTGCCAGGTCCCTGCCCAGGATGGGGAATCATGTGAGGTGCAGACAGTGACACTTGGCACAGTTGGGGACCTCTCTAAAGGCCATCTCGCGGCTGCGGCTGCTTGTTTTCTCTGCAGCCTCCTAAGCTTTCTTAGAGGAAATGAATAGTTTAAGACTTTGATACCTTTAAAAGGCTGACAAGTCCAGAGAAACAAAGCATACCAGTTAAACAAGGCCAGTTTAATTTTACTCTGGAACAAACTTTATCTTCTCCCTCTCATAAATACTAAATATAGACTTTAAAAAATATTTCCATTCTCTCTGCAATGGCTCACTTAAGAATATCTTTTTGAATAGTTAAGAAGCACTTGCAGGCGATATACAGATGACCAAGCAGCACAGAGCTGTGGTCTAGATTTCTGATAAAGAAAAATGTGTAACTCCTGATTCAGAGAGCAACAGGAAGCTCTATAGCTTTACAATCTGTTGGTGATAAGGAGACACATGCTGGAAATGGATTCGTTAGAAGAATAATCCTTTTAGTCCTCTAAACATTAAATTCTTCCCTGCTTTTTCCCAGATAGAAAGATCTTCATGGGACCAAATAATTCCCTCAGAAAGTCGCTAAATAGTAGAGGATCTGTGATAATATGACCCAAAGCATCTGGAAATCTGGTAACAGTATCTTTTTAGTAGCAATAAAATAACAGGAAAATGTTTATAACTTTACAGTGTCCCACAGGGCTAGCAATTTATGCTACTGGTTAGGCTGAATATAAAGGCCTGTTGGAAAAGTAATAGTAAATAAATAGTGCCAACAAAAACTACAATTGCTACATTATCTAGGCATTTAAGAGAAGCCTGTGAGAGAGTGCCCTTCACACCTTCCGTCCTCACAAGGAGCCCTTCAGAGACATATTGTCCCCAGCTGCTAATGAAACACCTACAAGTAGCTAGTTATCCTACCTAGAGTATTTCAATGACAGAACAGAGAAGAAGGTAATCTAGCTGAGTCTGTTTGGAGCTCTATAGATTGGTTGTTCACTTATGCCAGTAACTGTGATGAGAAGCAAAAGAAAAGCCAGCCTCAAGTAGAATAAAAGGAAGGCAGGAACCTCTACTATATTTACCGTATAAGCTATTCACAGGCTGCCTGAGCATGAATCCTGCCAGGCCTGGGTGCCCTCAGTCCAAGAGCAAGAAGCAGATGATAGGGGTGGTAATGCTCTTGATCATGATGCCACAGGGCCCAGGAATCTGCTTGGCAAAGCCAGGTGAGTTATGAGTCAGCGTCTCAGGAGGTCATGGTCGTTAGTTTGTCTGTGGTGGCCACCACATATGTGACCTGAGGAAGTGTGTTTCCCTGTCCTGAGCTTCACTTTCCTAATCCAGGAGACAGGGAGTGCAAGGAGTGGACGAGAGGCTGATGTGATAAAGCCCTGTCAAGTGTCAGGAGCAGCACGAGTGTGTGAAGGGTGGTGGTAAAATGCTGGGGACACTAATCATCTGGAGGCAACTACTAAAGGACGTATGCAGAAAAGCAACACCATGTAAGTGGACCTCACTGCAGTGTCTCCCAGGTGAGAAGGCCCAGGCAGGGTTATTTGATGAACAGGGGCTTATCAGCAGTCTGTACTGAAGGATGAAGGGGCACTCACTGACTACTCAAGTGTTTGGCCAGATGCCATTCTGTGGCACAGTGACTAGGATCACAGGCTTCTGAGCCAGACCCTTTGGATCTGAATATGGGTTCAGTTACCTATTAGCTGTGTGGGTCTGCTCACTTTTGGTAGCTGGGGACATTCTAAGCCCGGCTGGTGTGAAGCTTTTTAGTAGCATTTTAGTGCCAGACATAGAGTTCCATGGATTACATGGCAGGTCACATCCATGTTCTCATCCTGACATTTAACTAGGTTTCTGTCACCATCAGGCTGCAATTTTGGTGGCAAGGACTCAGGCTGATAGCTGTGGATCTGCTCCTCTGGACATTTATCTTTATAATTAGAGCTTGAAAAACTATTCATTTAAGCCATATGGAATGGCTGTTTGGGTAGGTTAAAATAGCTGAAAAACAGCAATTTTCTATACTTCAAACTAATACATATGGGCAAGTAGATCAAAGGTTCAAAACAGCAGCAATAAAAGGAGCAAGCTGTCTAGCAAAAATAATAAAGGGAGAGTCTGAAGAAGAATAAACAAAATAACCATGGCTTACACAGCGACATCTGTATCAAAGAAATGCATAAATTAAGTCCAGGATTGAATCATGCCCTCCAAATGCAAACATCAGGGCTCATGGGCTAGTAGGCTTGCACATGTACACATCTGACTAAGGAAGAGGAAGAGGAGTGATTTTTTGGGGCCATAAAAGAAGCAGGGAAGGGGTTCTGTCTTCCACCCCAAGAGCTGGCTCCTATCTTCCCAGCTGCCACTACACATGCCTCTTTCATCTGAAGCTTTCCTACCCTGCTCCTTTTGATCCACCACCTCACCCACTCGCCTGCTCCTGACGTCAAGCCTCCCACACTGGACCCTGTGCTTCAAACTCTCCTTGCTCCATCTGGTGGCTATGTTCCTCCCACCCTTTCAGCCTCACTGTCTGTCTCCTCTCCTACAGGCACTCAGTGAGGGGGCAATGGAGAGCAGATAGTGGCTGGCTTTCCACAGGGGGCAGCTGGGGGGTCCCCTCTGACTTTGGAGTGCACTGGAGGGCTTAGTGCAGTGGGTACCTAGTCCTGAGCTCTACTCAAGGCAATAAGCAAGAGTCACACCAGCGCTGTTGGTCTTCGTTGTGACAATGTGGCTATGTCTCACTTTCCAAAAGAAAAAATAAAGTAAGAAAGCAGATCTTATAAGCTCGATAATTATTTATTGCTAATATTTATCAAATGATTGATACTATATCTGATGCTTGTATGTCTATAACTTTGAACTCTTTACAATGATTTGTGAAATAAGTACTATTATAATTTTGATTTTTTTTTTTTTTACATTTTGAGTTAGGTGATTTGTCTTGGGATTGCATTGGTAAGTGATAGTCAAAAGTCCAAGAGGGCAGTAGACCCAAGAGTCTTAACTTTATAGAACACTAATGAAGAGACCACAGAAGTTGTATGTACTTCTGCAATTTGGAGGAAAGGAATACACACACACACACACACACACACACACACACACACACACACAGATGTATTTAGTCTATGGTACTACAGGACAAGGGTGTGGTGAACAGCATCTATTTGAGGCTGAGAAAAAAAATATTCCTTGCACTGGACTAGCAGAGTAGAATGCTATGATTCAAGGAGAAGCAGATATTTGGCTGTGGAAACATTTCCCAAGAGCAGAAGATGGGATCGTCCTAACCTGGTGTCCCACAATAGGTTGAGATGGCTCCTGCTCCGTGAGGAACCCCATGAGGACTTCAGTGTGAGTTCTTGGCATCTATGGGGGAAATGAAGGCTACAGTGGATCCCCATCTTCCTCACAGTGTCAGAGTGACATCTGACAGGTTACATGAAAGGCATTGGCATAAGTTCCTCCATAGTCAGAGCTCTAAATCTGGCAGAAGCCTAAGATTACATCCAGAAGGTAAAGAATTGCCATTCCTGTAGCTGTCTCCCTGCAGTATGTGTGAATGACTATCACAGTGAGCAGGAATGCTTCCTTCTTCTGGGAGACTGGAAGGAGAGGTGTGACTCAGGAGCAGTGGGGTCAGAAGAGAGTGAAGTGGCTTTAGAACAGCCTAGAGCAGAGGTCAAGGGGACTATATTACATAGAACTCTTGTTGCAGGTGTCAGAAGCCCAGCTTAAGTAGTCGTAAAGAGATGTTTTAGCTCAATCACCTAGCCAAGGGAAAGGCCAGCCAGGTCCTGGAACAGAGAGGCCAGGCTCCAGATCCTCCCAGGCAATTTTCTCATGTCTCTTCCCTCTGAGAGTTATCTTCGGTGCAGTTGTACAACATGGCTTCCAGCAGCTTCACAGGCCCAACTTCCCAGCTTTATGACTAAGAAACAACGTGCTCTCTTTCAACTAGTAAAGTCCTGGATGAGAAATCTAAATGGCTTGTTGTGACCAGAAAGGTGACAGTCCACACCAAGATCCAGTGGAGAAGGGGGAGAAGAGTTTCCCACGAAGGATTCCCAGGAGGGCGGAGGGCAGAATGTGGGACAGGCTGTCAGAACCCTGGAGTCTTAGGTCTCCAGGTCTCTGTCGCAGTAAGAAGATCAGCCCCAGAGGGAATGGCCACAGGTAGAGGGGTCAAAGAAGCAGAAATTGCTGAACTTCTAGTAAGATTCAACTATAGGTCAGAATGAAATGCTTCTTTTATTTCTCCTTCCTTCCTTCCTTCCTTCCTTCCTTCCTTCCTTTCTTCCTTCCTTCCTTCCTTCCTTCCTTTCTTTTTTCTTCCTTCCTTCCTTTCTTTTTTCTTTCTTTCTTTCTTTCTTTCTTTCTTTTCTTTCCTTCCTCCTTCCTTCCTTCCCTTCTTTCTTTCTTTTTTGTTGTCAGTCTTTGAACTCTGAAATATTTCTTTATAAGCCAGATCTCCACTGTTCTGGGGAACTCCTGTAGCCTGAGATACCAAAGTCACATAAGGTGGGGACAAGTGCATTAGAGACATACCATACACCATAATTCCAGAAATGATCCTATGCTCCACATTGAAATAAATATGAGGGCTGGCATATGTAAAGCATTCTGTCTGGACTCTGGCTTCACTGGAGGTATGCAGAACTGTTCTGACAGCCGGCCCATGACACACACAGCTGGGGCCTCAAGCATGGTGTGTCATTCTATTTACATCAATAATCCTGGCATACGGTGTAAACATCAGATGAACATGAAAGCTGCAACATCTGGAGAATTGTCACCATCTGCCGCTCGAAGAGGCCCAGCAGGAGAAGAACCAGCAGGAGAAGAGCCGTATGTGGTCTGAGTTAAAAAAAAAAAATGTTGGTGGTTGTTGGCAGCTCTCAGTTGCTGAGAATAGCAGTGGTTCTTCCTGATGTGGCAGTTTCTGGGCTCTCACAAATCCCAGCAACTCCTCACAAAAGGCTGGGGCCCACATACCACAGGGCTGCAGCCCATCGCTCACCATGCATATTTGCAAGGCTTTGTTTCTCTCCCTTCCACAGGACTGCACTCTGGCAGGCACACACCAGGCCCCCGAAACAGAAAAAAGAGAGAGAGAGGCTAACTCATGGAAATGTTAGTAAAACAATTGTCCCAGTGCCCACTCTCTCCAACTCAATCCTCATTTGATTTTCTCCACAGAGCCAAGAATTCCATGCACAGATCTCTACTGGGCCAGGTGTCCCAGGTGTAGATGAAAACCTAGCCTGGCACAAGTATGTGAATTCCATCAGACCAAGGCTATACTTACATTTTCATTTGTTAAGAGAAATCCAAGCTAGCCACTGCAGACAGGATCCGTAAGGGCTGTTTTTTTTTAAATATTTTAATAAATTTTTAATAAAATTAATTAGCTGTTTAGTGCTATATTTAAGGAGGTCCCAGTAAACCTGACATTTGCCTCCTTGTGCAGCTAAACAGGAGAGGCAATTTCGACCTAACAACCATCTCCAGGAGCCCCCAGAACACAGGCTCGTTGTACCCAAGAAACCAAGTCAGACACAAAGGAAAAAGGTTCCTTTTTCTCTTCTCTGCATCCAAATTGTTACTTCAGACGAGGCAGGGCTAATTTTACTCCCCAAGGTGGGGAGAAAAACAATGTCACTTTAAGTCAGTTAGAAAGTACACCCATGCATACACATCTGATCCCCGTCTTTATTACAAGGTCGTGAACTTGTGCTTACATATTAAAGTTGGATGGGGCTGTGAGGCCGTTTTGTTAATACTATAAGGCAGGCTCTCTATGTTTGTTTATTTCTGGTCAGGAAGGGAATTTACTGGGCTCTTATCTCAGCCCTGTCTCCAGCCAGGTTCTTTTCTTACTGCTTGGTGAAGGGAGCGAAGGTGCTGGACCAGATGTTTTCTGAGGTTCCTTTCAGAGAACATTTTATGTGTGTCAGCATTTTTTTTAAATGTGCTCCAGGAGTTCTCATGTTTACCTCTCCTTATGTTTTCTCTTCCGCCTCCTCCTGACTTCAGTCTGCTTACCATGGATCCAATATCTCCATGTCCACAGATAGCTACCACAGGCACAGGAGCAAAGAAAAAGTGCCCAGAACGGGGGTGGGGGTGGGGGGGGGAGGGGGGTACTCATATCAAGGAGGGGTCAAGTGGATCAGAGACCATACCACAATTCCAGAAACTATCCCGAGTTCCAAATTCAAACATTCAAATATTGAGTCTCATGTCAGTCAACACTGTCAGAATGTGTAGCCACGGCTATTGGGAAGGTATTTGCCTGGCTCTAGAGAAGTACTCTTGGCTCCAGGTACCTCCTACCACTCTATCCAAAATGGTACTTGTGCTTCTCTGATTAAGTACAGCTTAAACAGGAGATCATTTACTATAAATAACTCTAAGCTGACATACTTAAATATCAACGTGGACTTGTTTTGCATTAGACATTATGAAAGTGAGGTGCTATCATTAGTAAAAAAAAACTAAAGCTTAGAAGGAGGACTGATGGTTTAGAAATGGTCCATTTGGCATTGGAATTGAGATGGTTTGACTTGTGTGTCTCTTGTCTTACTACGTACTATGTACTATGATGTCTCTCACAGGACAGGCAGAGGGACAAGGCATAGGGTCAGAATGCTGGAAGAAATCTATTACAGTCTGTGTACTGTGCATGATATATAACAGCCTATGGTTTCCTTTGCTAAGAGGCTCTTCAAGAATGCAAGGTTGGGGCTGGGAAGGTGGCTCAGTGGTAGAATGCTTGCCTTGCATGCATGAAGCCCTGGGTTCGATTCCTCAGCACCACATAAGCAGAAAAAACTGGAAGTGGTGCTGTGGCTCAAATGGTAGAGCACTAGCCTTGAGCTGAAGAGCTGAGGGACAGTGCCCAGGCCCAGAGTCCAGGCACCATGACCGGCAAAAAAAAAAAAAAAAAGATTGCAAGCTTTACTCTTTCCTTGGGCCCAAAGGGAACCCTAAAGTAGCCAGAATACCTTTAGATCTGCTTTATACAACACAATGAACTTGCTTCTTATATGAGAGGCAAATTCTTCATTCTGTAAAAGATTTAAAACATACCAAACAAATGCCTCCCATTCAAAAAGAATGTAAAAACAAGATGACATGACCTCAGCTAAAACAATTTTCTTAAAGATGTTTTACAAATAGACATATAAACATATGGAAATTGTTACTGAAGAAGGGGTCACTGCTTCAGAGAACACATAAGGTGGGAGTAAGATTTCAAACTGAATCACAAACTGAATCACAAACACAGGGGAAGAGGAGTGAAATTAGGCTGTAAATGAATGAGTATGTGAACAAATAAGGCTTATCATCCATGAGAATAAATGGGTGTTGTTACATTTGGCCTTGGGTACAGCCAAACATTTCTATCACTGCTATTCCCTAACATTCTCTTCTTACCCCTTTGTTTCCATTCTTTCCATTTGGCCTATTTAGTTTTGTCCCTACCTGCTGGAACTGAGGTGAGAGTCATGAGTCAACCTGCACTCTGTGCACTTTGGAATCTCATGTACACCTCTATGTACAGTTGCAAACCCCCCTCGCTGAGGTCCCAACTCTGCCCCAAGATAGCCAAATGTCCCATCCACTGCGCAGCCAGCAGGCTCATGAAGTCTGATGCCCTTCATAGAGGAGTACATATTCTTCCCCATGCCCTCTTCTCTGTCCCTTCCATCCAGAGGAGTACATATTCTTCCCCATGTCCTCTTCTCTGTCCCTTCCATCCCTCTTCCCCCAACATACACATAATGCAGGATACATAATGGCAAAATACACTTTCCACTATAAAAATTTAATACTTATTTCCCTTAACACTCAAAACATAGTCCTGTTACTGCAGGAAAAGGAAGGTGTATGGTTGCACAAGATCCTTAAGAATCTTAGCACCTTGGGGCTGGGAAGGTGGCTCAGTGGTAGAGTGCTTGCCTTGCATGCCTGAGGCCCTGGGTTCGATTCCTCAGTACCACATAAGCAAAAAAAGAAAAAAGCCAGAAGTGGCGCTGTGGCTCAAGTGGTAGAGTGCTATCCTTGAGCTAAAGAGCTGAGGGACAGCGCCCAGGCCCAGAGTTCAGGCCCCATGACCAGACCCCCCCCCAAAAAAAGAATCTTAGCACCTTGTGTTAGGGGTCTCACATGATAGGAACTCCTGTTATCAAGGGGAGAGGTGGACCTGAGTTGAGAATTGGCAAGGTCTAAGGAAGAGAGGCAGGACAGTCTTATGGAGGGAATGCCTGCACCCCATTCCAACTGCTTTTGATAACACACACCCTACTTTTTCTTAAACTTATCTTCAGCTCTTAGGATTCATGAGGAGCTGTATTAACACTACTTACCAAAGTATCCTATTCCTCTGTACTCTAGGAGGGTTGGGAATAGGCAGTGATCCAGCCCAGTGCAATGGGACATGATCCTGATATTTGATGAAGCTGTGAAAACTCCTTTTATTTTTTGCAGGGTAGAGTGATGGGGGGAGGAGGAGGCTCCTGCCTAGGATTTAAGCCTGTAGCTACCCATCTAAGGGGAACCTGAGAGGAAAGCACAGAAGGAAGCCGAACCAAAATAGAGACAGACTGCTGAGGGGAAAGACAGGGGGACTCAGATATACCCTTCCCTCTGATTTGGAAAAAACTGTTCCTTAACTTCATTTTTATGTGTTTGGTTGAATTGATTAGCTGTTATTGTAACTTGGAGGCAAAAATGGTGTGAAGGTGTTCGTGGAACAATAGAAAAACCAGCCTCACCCGCTGGTGTAGAAGATCAGGGGTGAGTGAGGGCCAGGCCTAGCAGAGTTGGGAGGGGAGGCATGAACACAAAGCCAGGAAAAAGGAGTGTAGGACTATAGACAAGAGCAGCATTGACAAGTTCCAAATAAGCAAGTACTGATGGAAGAAATGTTTAGCAAGGAGTTGTGCATCTTTGTATATAGAGATGAACTCTGGGGTTGCTTTCAACCAGGAGGTTGTGCGTGGAGGGCAGTAGCTGGCAATAGCGCACAGCCTGGCTTGGAGTGGTGAGATTAGAACATGGTAGTTACTATTAGGATGGAGGTGATGCTGCAGTGGTCCTGGTGGGAAGGGGGAATGATGTGTAGGAAGTAGCAGCACCATGCTGTCCATCTGTTGTAAGAGACAAATGTAGTTCCTTAATCTAGGTGTAAGGTTTGGCAGGATGAACTTTGAGATCTTGGTCAGTACTATAGCTCCCTGATTTCAAGGTAGTCAGAACTATAAATATAGCTTGGATTAAGAGAAAAACTCAGGGTTCTGAATGACTTCAAAGGGCACCCAACAAAAGCCCGACCTACTGCAGGAATCTCCTCTCCAGAAATTCTGACTTCTGGCTAGTCTTTCAACCGAACACTTTTTTTTTCTTTGTCAGTGGTGGGGCTTAAAAGCAAGGTCTGGGCACTGTCCCTGAACTCCTTTTGCTCAAGGCTAGCATTCTACCGCTTTAAGCCACAGCTCCACTTCTGGTTTCCTAGTGGTTAATTAGAGATAAGAGTCTCAGGTACTCTCCAGTCTGGGCCGGCTTTGAATCGTCATCCTCAGATCTCCTGAGTAGATAGGATTACCAGCGTGAGCCACCAGTGTCTGGTACAACTTTAACACTTCTAACTACAAATGCTTAATGCCACAAATTTTGTTCCCATGTGTCTCTAGCATAAAATTATTTCTTTTATTGGACTGGAATGGTCTTGTTTACAAATTCAGTTCCCTATAACCCCAGTATTTTCTCCTGAAGTTCATAGAGGTAAGAAAATGCAGGGCTAACATGCAGAAAACTAAAAGTGGACCCCAGCCTATCACCATGCACCAACATCAACTCAAAATGGATAAAGACCTTAACATTAAACCTGAATCTCTGAAACTACTGCAGGACAGAGTAGGAGAGACACTTGAACTAATAGGCACAGGAAGGAACTTCCTGAA
>NW_012267224.1:25604485-25606064 GCF_000151885.1 Dipodomys ordii
GGGAAGGTAGGGAGGGAAGGGATGGTAGGGGGAAAACAATGGAGGGGGTAACAATGCTCAATAGGAAGTGTACTCATTACCTTGCTCATGTAACTGTAACCCTCTGTATAGAATCTTTACAATAAAAAATTAAAAAAAAAGAAAATGCAGGGCTAGTCTGGGAGTATGGGGAGGTCATTATTTTCAGTTACACTTTAAAAAAGTTGGTGTCACCCATCCATTTTGTTTTTCTTGTCTGAAGTAATATGTTAGAAGATAGTTGTGGGGCTGGGAAGGTGGGTCAGTTGTACAGTGCTTACCTTGCATGAACTAGGCCCTAAGTTCAATTCCTCAGCACCACATAAGCAGAAAAAGCTAGAAGTAGTGCTGTGGCTCAAGTAGTAGAGCGCTAACCTTGAGCTGAAGAGCTGAGGGACAGCACCCAGGCCCAGAGTTCAGGCCCCACAACCGACCAAAAAAAAAAAAAAGATAGCTGTGTTGATGCTGTCAACAGTTTAGGGGAAGTAGCATGCCCATGAGATAAGAGTATCAAAATGTGTCTTCTAACTACTTCTCCCCCTCTTTTGATTTGGGTTAGAAAGCTGTCTCAGACCAGGGTGGCTCTGCAAGATGACAGCATTTATCTAATCTCTTTTCCCCAGGACAGCTTAGTCAATATTTTGCTATAGCCGTCACTAAGAATCTTCCTTTCCCAAATCTCCATGCTTGCCATAGCTCAGTTAAAAGCTTAGATGAGTTAGTTCCCCAAAAGGGAGATCAGAAACCAGGGCCAAGCCTTGAACTCTAGCTCATTGATCGGTTTCCTCCCCTAGCCCAGCAAACACAATACTGGCTTTGTTTAAATCAAGAAGTTACTAAACAAACACGAGGTTTACCAAGTTAAAGACTCTAGAAGTATACTATCATGACTAAACATTTTAATTACTCTCCGTTAAGAGGAACAAATATATTCCCAACTTATCAGAAATGCCCTGATCACTAATTAAACAAACAAAAAATACAATTACTACTAGGACTATTTAGGTTCATCTATTCTTCTGATTGAAAAATTAAGTATTTCTCATTGCCATTTTTCTCTTCTGTTGTTTACTTCTTATACAACGTAATTTTGGAGGAATAGCAACACTGTTGAGGTACTCTCCTAACTACATTAAAAATGATTACATAGGGCTGGGAAGATGGCTCAGTAGTACAGCACTTGCCTTGCATGCCTGAGGCCCTGGGTTTGATTCCTCAGCACCACATAAGAAAAAAGAAAAAGCTGGAAGTGCACTGTGGCTCAAGTGGTAGAGCGCTAGCCTTGAGCTGAAGAGCGCAGGGACAGAGCCCAGGCCTAGAGTTCAGGCCCCACGACAGGACCAAAAAAAAAAAAAAAAGATTACATATACTTAAACTTTTCAATTACAAATTTGCTTAAGATCCTTAGCCTTTTTCTTTTCCTTATTTCTTGGAGCCAAGTTCTAAAAGGTAGTCTTTGTTTCCCTTGACCTGACTGTGTGTCTGTGTGTGTGCGTGTGTGTGTTCTAAAAGGTAGTCTTTGTTTCCCTTGACCTGACTGTGTGTGTGTGTGTGTGTGTGT
>NW_012267224.1:25606114-25608556 GCF_000151885.1 Dipodomys ordii
AGCCTCAATTCCACTGCCTCTCAAGTGCTGGGATAATAGTTATGTTCCATTATACTCTGCTTGTGACTGTAAAGACATCAAATTACATAGATGGGTTAAAGTTTGTTTTATTGTTTTCCTATTTATTGGATGCTTAATATGATTAGTTGTTTTTGAAAATAAAGTTATATATTTTGCTTTGAGACAAGCTAACAAACCAAAGGAAAGAACAGGGGTGGAGAAACAGTGGTTAGGCTTCAGATTGTGGGTAATGTGTGTACTTACAGAACGTATCTTAAAATGTAACCAAAGCATCCACAGCTCTTTGGTTCTGGCCCTTAAGAGCAAAGCAGCACTAAAAGTGTGCTATATTTGATAAGTACCACTTTCAGGATAAAGTGGAAGTGACAATTAGATTCCCAAGAAATATGTGCTGCAGCTTATGTGAACTATTGAACTGGCTGCTTTGAGAGAAGTTTAAAGTAAGATGAAATAGAAAGTATAGTATTGTACTCAAAGGACTAAGGAAATCATCTTGTAACCAGTTGCAGTACTCTATCTGTTCTCAGAAAATAAAGACTTCTCCCAAACAGGTGGACATGAATAATACTTGAGGAAGAAACACAATGACTCCCCTATTCCTTCTGCCTCTCTGTCTTCAGTACATTCTAGCATTGTCCTTATCAAAAGAAAATACACAGATTTTTCTTCTGTGCAGTTAAAACTTCACATACCCTATAGTGAGACATTTCAAACATACATTGACACAATATGGAGCTTTTCCATCATCAATGTGACATTTTATGTGTATGTACCACATTTCACTTAAAAGCTACCTTCAGTGATTGAAACCATCAATTCAGAAGTAACAAGGTCAGGCTCGCCAGGCAGAAGTTTGCTATAGCAAAAACCCAAACAGGAGTCCACCATTTGTCCTGGCTGGCACTGAGTCTCACTAGGGAATGACATTATTAGGGATGCATTGAATTCTAATTATTTAAACTCAAGAGAAGAAGAGATAAATCCTTCACAAAGAAAATCAGTAATCTAATCAAGAGCCATGTCTACTCTTTCTTGTCTGCTCCCCAGTCTAGGTTTCAATCACCCCTACATTACTTCTCTTCATGTTCTGCTCAGAGCTGCTGCACAGGTCAGGTCTAAAGACCCCATTTATATTCTACTACAAAGACTGTTTCCTAGAGTTGAAAGTATGAAAGGCTTGACTTCTGCTTTCCTTCATCTTTCCCTCCCAGTCCTCTTTAAAATACAAATATAGTTATACTTACATACTGATTCTAATGTTGATATTGAAGATAATGGCAGGTTCCTACCATGTGCCAGGCATTTTTACAAATCTTAACTTGTTTAGTTGGTTAAACCGCAGCATCAGGTTCTAATCATGTTTCCCATTTTACAGATGATGAGATGAGGTTCAGAAGTGTTCATTAATTTTCTAAGGTCACACAATTTCTATTGTGCCTTCCTCCTTGGAGGAAGAATAACATAGAGGTTTGGAACAGGGACAAGAGGGGTCCTCCTTACAATGAAAACTTTAAAAACCTAAAAAAGGAAATTAAGGCAGAATTTAGGAAGTGGACAAGCCTCCCATGTTCCTGGATTGGGAGGATTAAAATCACGAAACTGGCAATACTTCCAAAGGCTATCTACAAATTCAATGTGATACCTATCAATATTCCAACCTCTTTCTTCAATGAAATATAAGCAGCAACCCAAAAATTTATATGGAACAATAAAAGACCCCGAATAGCAAAAACAATCCTTAGCAGAAAGAACAGTGCTGGAGGAATAGAAATACCAAAATTCAAACTCTATTACAAAGTCACAGTAATCAAAACAGCTTGGTATTGGCACAAGAACAGACCTGAAGACCAATGGAATAGAACTGAAGACCCAGAAATGAACCCACAGACCTATAGCCACCTAATCTTCAATAAGGGAGCTAAAAAAAAATAGAATGGAATCTTCAGTAAATGGTGCAAGCAAAATTGGTTAAACACCTGTAGAAAACTAAAGCTAGATCCCCATATATCACCCTGCACCAGAGTCAACTCCAAATGGATGAAAGACCTCGAAGTCAAAGCAGACACCCTGAAAACATTACAGGAAGGAATAGGAGAAACTCTAGGGCTCCTTGGCATAGACTGAAATTTTCTTAATAAAGACCCAGAAACACAACAAATCAAAGAAAGGTTGGACAAATGGGATTGCATGAAATTGCAGAGTTTTTGCATGGCAAATGACATGAAGAGGAAATAAGAATGGCCAAATGACACATGAAGAAATGCTCAACTTCTCTAGCCATAAAAGAAACACAAATCAAAACAACAATGAGATTCCACCTCACCTCAGATAGAATGGCTAGACTCAAGAAATCTAATAACAAATGCTGGAAAGGATGTGGCCAAAAAGGGAACCCTACTGCATTGTTGGTGGGAGTGTAAA
>NW_012267224.1:25608606-25616205 GCF_000151885.1 Dipodomys ordii
TGTGTGTGTGTGTGTGTGTGTGTGTGTGTTCTAAAAGGTAGTCTTTGTTTCCCTTGACCTGACTCTGTATGTGTGTGTGTGTGTGTGTATGTGTGTGTTCTAAAAGGTAGTCTTTGTTTCCCTTGACCTGACTCTGTGTGTGTGTGTGTGTGTGTGTGTGTGTGTGTGTGTGTGTTGACCTCTGCCAGGTTCCTGAGCCAAAACTGAAGTATTTCAAATATAAGCACCCAAGGCACAGTTAAAAATGGAAATGTCTTCTAAAGTCTCTCCATCAGGGATTGAGGGAGAGCATGTAGCTTGGTAGTAGAGCTTGTCTAATATGCACAAGCCCTGGGTTTGATTCTCAGCATTGTGAAGAGGGGTTTCTTCATTAAATAAATTCAATTTCCCTTTCCCTTGTCTTCAAGCAATGATGAATGATTATCAATTTGGTTTTCTCTGAAAGAGTGGGAAAGAATGTTACTGAGACAGGCACGTCTTCCGCATGTGGGGTGTGTGGCAGTCTCTCAGCCTTGGGGTTCTGCCCTCCACAAAATTCTCAAGTGAGATCAGAGTTAGGAAAGGAGAAAATGTTGCTTCTTTTTCTTTCTCTTTTGGCAATACTGGAGTTTGAACTCAAGGCATTGTGCTTGGTAGGCAGGTACTCTTAACTGCGGAGACACTTTTGCTCTTTCTGGGGCTGATTATTTTTGAGATAGGGTCTTGTTTTCTACCCAGATTTTCTGTCATAGCAGGAAGGCAGGTGCATGCCACCACATTTAGCTTCTTATCTTGAGACAGAGTCTCACAGACTTTTCTGCCACAATCCTCCCAGCCTCAGCCTCCCATGTGCCTATGATGACAAGTATGTTGTACTATGCCAAGCCATGGGTGATGAAGGGATCCAGAGAAATTTTCTGCTCAGGCTGGCCTCAAACCAGGATCACCATGTTCAACCACCCAAGTAGCTAGGCTTATAGGCATGAGCCACAGGTACCTAGCTGAGTTTTGCTTTCTGACCTTACCATAAATTGAAAAGGCAAGAAGCAATAATTATTGGATGTTAACATTCCACATTGAGTAGCTATCTGAATCAAATATGGGGAATCTACATGAAAACCAAGATACTTAAGAAAATTAGACCTTTGGCCTTCCTATAATACATGGTTTTATTGTGGCTATTTGGAAGAGAGAATAATACATAGCTATTATTACATGATTTTCATTGAAGAGTTCAATAATGAATTAATTAAAACCAACACATCTTTTCCCAGTGTGGCCCACTTAGCAATGTTCTGGGCACCAATTTTAGAAATGGAAAGCCTTCAAGCTGTTATGTTCCAAGACTTTTAAATTAATTAGTGTAAGGAATTATTCTTATCTACTCATCATATAAAAATTCAAAAACTAGGTCAGATACTTGTCTGCCTGCTAGTTGTTTAAGTTTTAGACTAGCTGACATCAATGGGAGATTAGCAGAAAGGTAAAGATGAGTTTATCATCGGGATAGATTTGGTTCAATGGTAAGTCCTTAATTTGTAGTGATTGTCAATTGCTTGAACTAACATGTCCAAATTTCCCAAATTAGGAAAGGGAGACTTTTTATTACATGATGAAGAGTCTCATGTTTCCTGGGAACTGGTATCTTTTTAGTGGTTCCAACAGAACCCCGGTGATCTCTATCCACAGTTTCAGGCACATGCTAGGAGAACCAAAGACCCATGGCTTGACTTTTCATTTTACTCAGTGAATGGTTCAAGCTAAATAAAACTGATTTGCTTTGTAAACACAAGATACCCAGCTACTAAAATTGACAAAAGAATTGGACCATGAGGATTGGAGGTCACAGATAATGGAGTCAGAGATAGAAGGGTTTCTTGAACTTTTTAATCCCAAACTTTAAGTCATGTAGCTTTCTTTCTGGCCTTTGCTTGAGTACTTCTAATGATGGGCCAGCATGAACCAAAGTGGTCTAAGATAAGTGTTCAAAAGAACACCATGTTAACCTGCTCTACAATTTAGCAAACAGTACTGTATGAGTTTAGATTTTAGGCCATAATGGAAAAAAATTATAGAAGCCATTGAGTTACAAAGTTGACATTGATTACATGATTCCTGATCCCGAAGGCAGAAGGTATAATAGACAACACACACACACACAACACACACACACACACACAACACACACACACACACACAACACACACACACACACACACACACACACACACACAGCCTGTAATCCCCAGACACCCAGGAAACAGAGATCTGGAGGCATGACTTGAGGCCAGCCCAGGATAATCCATCCAACAAAAGTGACGTCTGAGTGCTGCTGGCTCACCTGTACTCCTAGCTACTCAGTAAGCTGAGATCTGAGGACCACAATTTAAAGCTAGCTTAGAAAGAAAGTCTATGAGACTCTTATATCCAATTAACCACCAAAAAGTTGGAAGTGGAGGTATGGCTTAAATGACAGAGGGACAGCCTTGAGCAACAAGGTTAAGAGAGTGAGGCTCTGGGTTCAAGCCTTAGTATTGGTGTATGTATGCATACACATACATACACACACACACACACACACACACACACAGAGTGACATCTTATTGATCTTTAGTATTAATACTTGGAAGTTCAGTCCTGAAACATGATGATCCAGAGCAGAACACCTAGATCTGGGGTCAAGACCTTGCACACTACTCCTGATTGTTCTGTCCATTCCTAATAGTCAGGGTTCTGTTTTGCTTTAAGAAAATGTCCAAGGATGCAGGTTTAATAATCTTCCCTATTTGAAATGTGAGATAACCTTAAGTGATTTATGTGTCTGTTTTTATAACTTCTTCCCACACAGGTGCAAAGCCAGATGAGTGAGCACAGGCCCACTTGGTGACTGAATGCCTTCCGCCGGGGTCAATGGTCATCTGTTCACCTGTTGCTGTAGCCAATCTCCACAAATTTTAAGTTCCTTTCCTCATTTCCACATTATTATCCAATTCATACTTATAATTTGTTTTCAGGATTGTGATGACCTTTCTAGAAATTTCCACTATTCCTTTCTCTGAAAAAAAAAGTTAACTATGCTGAGTAAGGGAAATGTCAATCAGCTTGATGCAAACCTTTCCTGTTATATATATAAAAACATCATGTTGTACACTATAAGTACATACAAGTCTTACTTTCCAGTTAAAACATTTAGAAATTTATGTGTTACAGAGATTTCCCATATATTTCCATATTCAGTTTCTCCTGTTATTGACATCTTACAATAGAATGGTACATTTGTCACTATTAATGAACCCATTTTGAAACGATTCTAACTGAAGCTTCTACTTCATACAGACTTCCTTAGTTTTTAAGCACAAAAATATTTAACATAAAATTTATCACATTAAAAATTTAGAGGTAGAGGATGGGAGTATAACTCAGTGGTAGAGGTCTTGTCTAACATACATGAGGCCCAATACTTGATCCACAGCAATAGAAAAAGCAAGCAAGCAAACACAAGAGAGAGAGAGAGAGAGGAAGGAGGGAGGGAAGGAAGGAAGGAAGGAAAGAAGGAAGGAAGGAAGGAAGGAAGGAAGGAAGGAAGGAAGAAGAGAAGGAGGAAAGGAAGGAGAAAGTAAGGAAGATAGAGAAAGAAAAGGAAAAGAGAAAGCAAGAAGGAGGGAAAGAAGGAAGGAATGAAAGAAAAGAAAGGAACAGGAAGGAAGAGTATAGTGCAATTATCAAGGACATTCACAGTGTTGTTCAACACAACCATCTCCACAGCTATTTTCATCCTGCAAAATTACTACTGCGCCCATTAAGCATCATTGGCATGCAGCACTGTAATTTTTGTCTCTACAAACTGGCATGCTTGGGGTACTATATGTAAGTATTTTGTCCCTTTATGACTGCGTTCAGGATTTACTTTACATGGACTGCTGCTTCAGCCAACTTTGTTCCTGTACATTCTAGATCTTCTACTATGGCTTTACTTTCCTTCTCCCTGTTTCCCCTCTGGCAGGATGCCTCTTCTACATGGAAATCCAGTTACTTCTCCATCTGGGATCTTTCCCTAAGTCCCACGTAGCATCTGAGACCTACAAACCCTTCCTAGACTGCATTTTTTAATGCACTGACTAAAGGCAGTCCTTATTCTAAGCAGCTTTACATAAATTATCTTGTTTAATCTTCACAACTCCCTTGAGAGGGAGGTAGGGACTAGCTTATATAATGCCATTTTACTGATCAGGAAGCAGAAACATAGGGAGGTACAGTAACTTTTGAAGGGAATCCAATTAATACAAGCCAGTCCCATAATTAGAACCTAGGCAGTTCCAAACATCCTGTGATGTTTCTTAGTTCCTGCCGGTCCTGGCTTTCTTTCCACAGGAAAAGTGGTCCCGTTCTCTTTATGTCTAATACATCCACAAATAAACACATCTCTTCATCAAACTACAGCTGTGGCTGATTCTCCTTGGACTCTGTTTGGCCAGATGGCTGCCAGTGTTTTGCTGAGCCACACCTGAGCTTGCGAGGCCCCTTATACACAGGCCTGTAGACTGCCTGGGCTCAGAAGCCCAGCTTCTGCCCTGCTGGACACTCATCTACCCTTCTTCTTTTCCTTCTTTAGTTCACTCCCATCTGTGGTGAGCTGTTTACTAATTCCAATGTAACTTTAGCCAAAGTCCCCTCCATCATTAATATTTCTTAGTCAAATGCAATTATTTAACTATAGACCAAAAAGCTCTTGAATGTCACTAACATTAGATTGTATGATTTGGAAAACTGGCAATATATGATGATCCCATTCAAAAGCCACAGTGATCTGTCTCCTGGATTACTAAGGACATGAAGGATGATGACACCACTTTTACAGGACAGCAAAACCTTCAGCACATCCTGGACTGCTGTGTGCCAAGCTGTGTCCTGAGGGTGCAGGTGATATGCTTGGCATTTTGAATGCTGTGCATAGAAGCTATTCTTTGTCAAAGGCAGCATGTCAGAGGCTGAAGCAGGGCAGTGTTGAGATGCTTAGGATGACACCTGAGTTTCAAAGTGAGCAAATCGTAACATGCAGGCACACTTGGTTTTGTCATGGAGCTGGGCTTTGTTGGTGTCTGATCCTCCCATCAGTGGCCACAGGGCAAACAGGTGATCAGATGTGAGCACATGTGTTTAGTGTTTGTGCAGTGACAGCTGGCTGGTGTGGAAGATAGATGTGATTATAAATTTCTTTATTGCAAAAGAGGAATCCTGAACAGAGGTGGCCAAGACCCCAGCCACAGGAAAGTAAGTGTGACAAGATCTCTGATTTATACTCCAGTCACCACAAGTTGCAATTGGACAGGGTGAGGCTGAAAATGCTAGTGTGAAGACTGTTAGAAGACTCTGTGTGTGTGTGTGTGTGTGTGTGTGTGTGTATGTGTGTGTATGAGAGAGACAGAGAGACAGAGACAGATAGAGACAGAGAAACAAAAACAGAGTAAAAGAAGACTATGATATATGTACAAGAAATCTCATCTACAAGTGGTTATATGTTACTTAGGGATGATACCATATATTCATAATACATGTTGTTTTTTTTTTGGTGGGTTTTTTTTTTTTTTGGTCAGTTGTGGGGCTTGAACTCTGGGCTTGGGTGCTGTCCCTCGGTTCTTCAGCTCAAGGCTAGCACTCTACCACTTGAGCCACAGTGCCACTTCTGGCTTTCTCAGTAGTTTATTGGAGAAAAGAGTCTCATGGACTTTCCTGCCTGGGCTAGCTTCGAATGGTGATCCTCAGAGCTCAGCCTCCTGAGTAACTCACGCCTATGCGTGAGCCACCAGCACCTGGCCATAATACATGTTTTAAAATCATATAGAACATCATTGTTTTGGGCCTAACTATTCTATAGCAGGAAAATGGCTTAGCTAATTATGGTTTATTATAGAATGTTAGCACACTTATGAAAAAATTACATGGGCTATTCTCACTCTCTCATTCTTCCAGGCACCGTACAGGATATGCTACTTACTCTATTCCCCTTGAGGCTAGCTTGTGGTGTGACTTGCCCTGGCTGGTAGAATATGAGCTGAGGCAATGGTGTTCCTTCAGGCAGAGCCATTAATAGTTGGTGTGTGATTCCGGCTGTCTCTCCTCCCCTTGCTGCAGCAATCATGGAAGTATGTGTTGTGATGTGACCTGACCTCTCAAGTTCAGAAGTGAGTGTGATATGAAAGCAGAGCCCTCTGCTGACCTGAGGCAGACATGCAGAGTGACTGAGATGGGAAACTATGGTATGGTAGGCCCCTGAGACCTGAAAGATGTATTCCTGCAACAAAGCCCCTTCTCTAGTGACTCACACCGTACCACACCCCTTCAACCCCAGACACTCCCACCCCTGCTTTAATGATAAGTATTACCACTGAACACAAGGAACTAGACAACAGACCAGAAGAAATAGAAGTATTTGGTGGGGAAAGACTAAAAAGGAGGGCATCAGATTTTCTTCTAGATAATTCCATTCAGTTAAAGACAGAAGGAACTGATGCAGGCACTGCTGATTGCTAGCTTCTTTTGTGCTGTCCTTATGGAAAAGATGAATATATAATAAAAAGAAAAATTATATATAGAGGAGTTTCTTGTCCTGCACTGCCATGGACATTATTCAGACATATGAGCAGGAAACACAGGATTCTTACTGCCCCGGGAGGTTAGACAGAGAACACACTGCCTATCACTGATGAGACAAAGCTCATATGAGGTTTGACTTGTTAGTGAGTGGTCAGCATTGTGTCACATAGGAGATTAAAAGGGGCTTGACTTCAAAGTAGGATTCATGATCAGTTCTTTCCCGGTTTATTTTCTGTCTCCTCTCAATTGGTCTATGGAAGAGACACATAATATAGACTGTTTTGTGCAATGCTGTGTCCTTACAGCAGTGGTTGGCATATAGGAGGTGCCCAGTAGCTTCTTGTGAAGAATGGAAGATTAGAAGAAGTATTGTAGGAAGGTTAGCAAGTTGAGTCAAATATGCATAACTGTGGGAGAAATGGAGTCAGGAGCCAGGAGTCAGGAGTTAGACAAACCTAAACCAACAGGAGAGCTGGTGTCAGAAGTTGCAAAGGGTCAAGGTTTTCATAACCCAGGAGTAACACTGCCAGATCCTACCCATTGCTCTCTCTGGCATTTGGTCAGACTCTTGGATGTGCCTCTGGTTCCCTTCACAAACATTATCATCATCAGGGACTTGGCAAAAGTTTTCTGTGTGGACAACAGAAGTGGTTTGTGGGGATCTCATGCAAAGATGGGTGTAAAGTATGTAACACCACACTTGGCAGAGTCCTACAACATGAAGAAGATTGAGGAGCAGGGTGAGGCTGGGAGGGATGGGGGCTGAAAGAGGAGACACTGATCAGGGTGCACTGTATTCATAAACTGCTTTGTTGAATGGCAACTCCTTTATACAACTATGTAAAGAAATTTTTTTAATGTGATAACCAGCTGGGCACTGGTGGCTCATGCCTGTAATCCTAGCTCTTCAGGAGGCTGAGATATGAGGATCACAGTTCAAAGCCAGCCCTGGCAGGAAAGTCCGTGAGACTCTTATCTCCAATAAACCACTAGAAAACTGGAAGTGGTGCTGTGGCTCAAGTGGTA
>NW_012267224.1:25616255-25618200 GCF_000151885.1 Dipodomys ordii
TGCTGTCCTTATGGAAAAGATGAATATATAATAAAAAGAAAAATTATATATAGAGGAGTTTCTTGTCCTGCACTGCCATGGACATTATTCAGACATATGAGCAGGAAACACAGGATTCTTACTGCCCCGGGAGGTTAGACAGAGAACACACTGCCTATCACTGATGAGACAAAGCTCATATGAGGTTTGACTTGTTAGTGAGTGGTCAGCATTGTGTCACATAGGAGATTAAAAGGGGCTTGACTTCAAAGTAGGATTCATGATCAGTTCTTTCCCGGTTTATTTTCTGACTCCTCTCAATTGGTCTATGGAAGAGACACATAATATAGACTGTTTTGTGCAATGCTGTGTCCTTACAGCAGTGGTTGGCATATAGGAGGTGCCCAGTAGCTTCTTGTGAAGAATGGAAGATTAGAAGAAGTATTGTAGGAAGGTTAGCAAGTTGAGTCAAATATGCATAACTGTGGGAGAAATGGAGTCAGGAGCCAGGAGTCAGGAGTTAGACAAACCTAAACCAACAGGAGAGCTGGTGTCAGAAGTTGCAAAGGGTCAAGGTTTTCATAACCCAGGAGTAACACTGCCAGATCCTACCCATTGCTCTCTCTGGCATTTGGTCAGACTCTTGGATGTGCCTCTGGTTCCCTTCACAAACATTATCATCATCAGGGACTTGGCAAAAGTTTTCTGTGTGGACAACAGAAGTGGTTTGTGGGGATCTCATGCAAAGATGGGTGTAAAGTATGTAACACCACACTTGGCAGAGTCCTACAACATGAAGAAGATTGAGGAGCAGGGTGAGGCTGGGAGGGATGGGGGCTGAAAGAGGAGACACTGATCAGGGTGCACTGTATTCATAAACTGCTTTGTTGAATGGCAACTCCTTTATACAACTATGTAAAGAAATTTTTTTAATGTGATAACCAGCTGGGCACTGGTGGCTCATGCCTGTAATCCTAGCTCTTCAGGAGGCTGAGATATGAGGATCACAGTTCAAAGCCAGCCCTGGCAGGAAAGTCCGTGAGACTCTTATCTCCAATAAACCACTAGAAAACTGGAAGTGGTGCTGTGGCTCAAGTGGTAGAGCACTTGCCTTGAGCTGAAGAGCTGAGGGACAATGCCCAGGCCCAGAGTTCAAGCCCCACAACCGACAAATAAATAAATAAATACGAATAAAAATGTGATAAACTTGAAAAATAATCTCCTTCTTTCTTTATTCCTAACCTTGATGAGTAACATTCTTTCTATAACTTATCCAAATTCAGAGTTAGAAATGATAGTGGATGTCCTTTTTGCCCAAGAAATGTTCTGCTTAGTAATCAACTACATTAATACTAATATGTGTCCATATAACACATCATATGTTTATGGAATTATTTTAATTCACTTTTTATTGGCCTTACTGTGCTTATTTTAATCTGATTGACACAGTGTTATTTAGTAATTTTTATATAATTTCATTATATTACTACTGACAATGTATTAAAATAGAATTTTTTTGTTGTTATCCGTTGTGGGGCTTGAACTCTGGGCCTGGGCATTGTCCCTCGGCTCTTCAGCTCAAGGTGAATGCTCTACCTCTTGAGCTACAGTGCCACTTCCGGTTTTCTAGTGGTTTATTGGAGATAAGAGTCTCACGGACTTTTCTGCCCCGGCTAGCTTTGAACCGTGATCCTCAGATCTCAGCCTCCTGAGTAGCTAGGATTACAGGTGTGAGCCACCTGCATCCTGCTTTAAAATAGAAATATTAAACTGTATGACTTTCAAAAAAACTTGGCATGGGACAAATTGCTATTGCCATCTTTCTTTTAGTTGTTTTTTTAAAATTTATTTTTTATTGTGAAAATACTGTACAGAGGGGTTACAATTACATGGGCAAGATAATGAGTACATTTCTTATCAAACATTGTAGCCTCCTCCTTTGTTTACCCTTCCCATCCCTTCCCAG